>NC_057801.1:281559424-281735190 GCF_018294505.1 Triticum aestivum | reverse complement strand
CGCGCCCGGCCTCGCCGTCCGGCAGCTCGCACCGCCCGCGCCCGCTCGCCGCCGTCCCCGCTCGCCGTCATCCCACTCCGGACGGCCTGAGCGCCCCTCCGGCCGCCTCCTCAAGTTCCTCTTCCTCCTCTCCGGCGAGCCGCCGCCATCCTCGATCCGCGAGCCGGATCCAGATCTGCCTGGTTGGCTTTCTTCTCCCCCCGAAATTCCTCTAAGTCTTTCTGTCATTAATTTTTGTTGCATGTTCATCGCCCCACAACTTTGCACCCGTGGCTCCGTTTTGGGCGTGTAGCATACCGAATTGTTCGCCTCGAAGAGTACATCATTTCATATCATTGCCTCATTTTCATTTGGGCTCATCTTGATGCCCGAAATGCTGTTGGAAGAGTGCTTCATAATATTAGTTTCAGATTCTTATCAGAACATGCACTTTTGTCATTTTTGCCATGATTGATGTGTGCATCCTATGTACTTGAGCCCTACATGTGAGTTGAACTATGCCATGTATTCTTTGCAGAGGTACTTGCCATGTATTTTTTTGATCAATGTGGTGACTAGCACAAGCATGCAAACTAGGCTTCGTGATATTGCTGATTTTAGTCCCTGTTCTGCTGTTATTTTCATGCCATGTAAACATGATGCTATAGAGAGATCCATGCATATTTTGAGATACTTCAGTAAGGGTGTTTTGAACATATGGTTATATGCTATCCATCCACGCCCTTGGTTGCAATTATGAAGTAGTCTAGCATGTCATTTTCGTGCTCTACTTTTGCTTCAAAATGTTTCCTGGAAGATTGTTTACATGTTATTCAATTTTACCAAGGTTGTTGTAGTTGATCCGTGTATGCTATGATGTTGTTTTTGCCATGTATAGCTTCTATGCCATGTCTTCTTGATGGATGTATGCTTAGTTTATCATGAAATGCTTTGTAGTGAGTGCATCGAGCTTACGAAGGTGCCTTCGTAATTCTGTCAATGCCATGCTTTGTTTGCTGAATCTGTTAATGAAACTTGCTATGTTTTCATGGGTGCCATCATATCTTCTGGTTCTTTTTGGCTTATGGTCAGTAAGGGACTTTTGATCTATGCTTTGAGTGGATTCATGCCATGCCTTGTTTTTCTATTATAGGTTCCTGTAGCATGTTGATAACTTGCTCTGAACATTGCTTCGTGATGCTGTTTATGCCATGTCCAAACCTGATATTTTTTGCTCTTTCACCATGCTTGTTTGAACCTATTATGGTGTGATTTAGCCGTAGCTCAGTGTTCCTATTTTGTTAAGAATCTCCTGTAGATCACTGCCATATGTTTTGTTTTTATGTTGGGGTGTTGTAGCATAGTTTCTTGTTGCATGCTAAGTAGCATCGTGCTGTTAATCGCAGCTTTGTGCCATTCTTGTCTTGCTTGCCATTTGCAAACCGTGCATCCGTTTCCGGTGGTCCTTATATCGATTTCAACCGAAATCATCTCATCTTTCCAGCGGCATACTTGGTTTGCCAAGTTGATGCCTTGTTCATCCTTTTTCCTCCCGAAGCACGCATAAGCATTGCATATCACATCTCGCATATCATGACATGTATTGCATCATGTTGCTTTTGCATTGCACCGTGATTTATTGTGGTTCCTTTGCTTGTGTTCTTGCTTTGGGTAGAGCCGGGATACGAGTACGTGCACGAGGAACCAGTTGAGAACGCTTACGAGGATCAAGCCTTCGACAACTTTGAGAACCTTGCAGGCAAGATGACCATACCTTCGATATCACTTCTATCTTTGCTTGCTAGTACTCTCTCTATCACTATGTTAGCTCTACCTGCCACTGTTTATCATGCCTCCCTATTTCCATGTCAAACCTCTAACCATCCTGTCCTAGCGAACCGTTGTTTGGCTATGTCACCGCTTTTGCTCAGCCCCTCTTATAGCGTTGTTAGTTGCAGGTGAAGATGAAGTTTGTTCCTGGTTGGAACATGGATATTATGGGATATCACATTATCTCATGTTTAATTAATGCACCTTATATACTTGGTAAAGGTTGGAAGGCTCGGCCTTATGCCTGGTGTCTTGTTCCACTCTTGCCGCCCTAGTTTCTGTCATACCAGTGTTATGTTCCTTGATTTTGCATTCCTTACACGGTTGGTTGATTTATGGGACCCCCTTGACAGTTCGCTTTGAATAAAACTCCTCCAGCAAGGCCCAACCTTGGTTTTACCATTTTCCACCTAAGCCTTTCTCCCTTGGGTTTTCGCGAGCCCGAGGGTCATCTTTATTTTAACCCCCCCCTCGGGCCAGTGCTCCTTCGAGTGTTGGTCCGAACTGAGTAGACTGCGGGGCCACCTCGTGGAAACTTGAGGGTTGGTTTTACTCATAGGATGTCTCATTCGGTGTGCCATGAGAACGAGATACGTGCGACTCCTATTGGGATTTTTCGGCACATCGGGCGGCTTTGCTGGTCTTGTTTTACCATTATCGAAATGTTTTGCGAACCAGGATTCCGAGGCTGATCGGGTGTTCCCGGGAGAAGGTATATCCTTTGTTGACCGTGAGAGCTTGTGATGGGCTACGTTGGGACACCCCTGTAGGGTATATTATCTTTCGAAAGCCGTGCCCGCGGTTATGAGGCAGATGGGAATTTGTTAATGTCCGGTTGTAGATAACTTGACACTTGACTTCATTAAAATGCATCAACTGTGTGTGTAGCCGTGATGGTCTCTTCTCGGTGGAGTCCGGGAAGTGAACACGGTTTGAGTTATGCTTGACGTAAGTAGTTTCAGGATCACTTCTTGATCGCTTCTAGCTTCTCGATCGTTGCGTTGCATCTCTTCTCGCTCTCACTTGCGTATGTTAGCCACCATATATGCTTAGTGCTTGCCGCAGCTCCACCATATTACCCCTTTTCCTACCTATGAGCTTAAATAGTCTTGATCTCGCGGGTGTGAGACTGCTGAGTCCCCGTGGCTCACAGATTCTACTAAAACAGATGCAGGTGCAGAGGATACCAGCGCAGATGGCGCAACTGAGCTGAAGTGGGAATTTGATGAGGTCCTTGGTCGTTACTATGTATCGTTTCCAGATGATCAGTAGAGGAGCCCAATCGGGACGATCGGGGATATAGCATTTGGGGTTGTCTTCTCTTCATTTGAATTTGACCGTAGCCGGTCTATGAGTGTATTTGAATGATGTATGATCTTAATTATGTATTTTGTGAAGTGGCGATTGTAAGCCAACTCTCTTTATCCCATTCTTGTTCATTACATGGGATTGTGTCAAGATGACCCTTCTTGCGACAAAACCACTATGCAGTTATGCCTCTAAGTCGTGCTTCGACACGTGGGAGATATAGCCGCATCGTGGGTGTTACAAGTTGGTAATCAGAGCCATCCCCGACTTAGGAGCCCCCTGCTTGATTGTTTGCTGGCGATGTTGAGTCTAGAACAAAATGTTTTGAGTCTTAGGATTATATATATCGGAGAGTAGGATTCTTTTTACTCCTCAGTCCCTTCGTCGCTCTGGTGAGGTCTCCTGACGTAGATGTTTTGACTTTCCTCTCCTCAAATTTCACTAAAAAAATTTAGGATCACGCGGGTATCTTGGAATCATTCTGATGGTTTTGTGACGAGAACATTGTTCTTGGTGCCTCCTGTCTATTATGTGGCTTTGACCCGGGGAGTTGAGCTCCGAGGTGTTGTCGTCACAATTTTATCGTTGTAGTTCTGGAATACCTGAGTTTTGCCAACGTCGAAAATCTCTTTTATGCAGTTGTTGGTGAGATAACCTCGACGCCACCCAGTACTTGGGCGGGAGTTCGGGAGTATTGCGATAACTCGTATAACGGATGCTTTTCGAAGGTTGAGGTACACGATTTCGGAAGGTTTCTTGGTTATGTGTTGACGGATGGATACAGCTGGATGTAGGGATTGTTAGTTTGGGTGAGATATATTGCTTCCCCTGTATCCCCAACACCTGATTGCATAACCAGAAAGTTTCGGGAGTTTATAGGTGGGATTCAAGTAGCTCTAGCATTTCTTCCCGTAGATATTTGGTTCGTGATTGGGTAATCCGTACCACTTATTTGTTCCAGTTGTACCTTGTTTATTTCATTCATCAATCTATATTCAAGTGGCTTCTCACCTTAATGGATGCGTGATGTTAACTTTTGGAATTCATTCATTCATCTTTGTTCGAATGTTTATTGTGAAGACTATATGTTGCAATTTCTATCCGTTGACTCAACTTGTCTATCTGTCTATCAAGATGCTAACGGATGTCACCCTCTTCAGGATGGCTCCGCCAACGCTTCAGAATCCGGAACGCAATGATGGGAGTCAGGCGAACCCTCCACCTCCACGTCCGCCTCCAGAGGCATGGCAAGCTTTGATGGCAGCCACAAATGCCAATGCCCAGATGATGATCCAGATCATGCAAGAGCGCAACCAAGGTCAAGGCAACCAAGGGAATCAAGGTCAAGGGCAGTTCAATCATCAGCCTATATTTCCTACCCTCAACCAATTCCTTGCAAATCAGCCGAAGTCTTTCAGCTACTGTGTCGCGGAGGCAGCCGAGGTGGAGGACGCTGGGACGGCTGCGACCATCGCAAGGAGTGGCGCGACCAGCCTCGGGGGGACTGCTGGCAGGGCTAGCCTCGCGAGGGTGCCTGGAGGGACCAGCCTCGCGAGGATCGGCCTCAGGGTAACGCCAGTCTTCCTCCACTACCTCCACCACCAAATAGGAACGAAGATCATCACCAGGACGAGGGGGTTGGGGGCTTACAGGAGCCTCAAGCCATCGCCTGCATCATGGGGCAGCTCTCAGGCCCCAGCCTCTCACTGCGTCTTCAATCAGTTCGCACGCGAGGTGAACGCAGCGCTCCCCAAGCTCGAGGCAACATGGCCGCTCAGGTGGCCCGAACCAGGATAAACTATTGTGTCTCTCTGTCCCTTTGAGCCTGATGTGCTAAGCTTAGAGGATCGCGAGTAGGTGGGCTGGGTAGGTTGAGATCTCCGCACGCACCCCAGAGTTCGAACCTATCAAGGATTTGCGGAAGCCGAAATCCGTCGCGGAGGCAGCCAAGGTGGAGGACGCTGGGACGGCTGCGACCATCGCAAGGAGTGGTGCGACCAGCCTCGGGGGGACCGCTGGCAGGGCCAGCCTCGCGAGAATCGGCATCAGGGCAATGCTGGTCTTCCTCCACTGCCTCCACCACCAAGAAGGAACGAAGATCATCACCAGGACGAGGGGGCTGGGGGCTTCCAGGAGCCTCGAGCCATCGCCTGCATCCTGGGCGGCTCTCAGGCACCAGCCTCTCATCGCGTCTTCAAGCAGTTCGTGCGCGATGTGAACGCAGCGCTACCCAAGCTCGAGGTAACTCACCCGCTCAGGTGGTCCAAATACGCAATCACCTTCAACTCCTCCGATCAACTCAAGTGCGTGGCCACTGCCGGCGCGCTCCCAATGTTCTGCTCGCCCATCATCAGCAATGCTCACCAAGACCTTCATTGATGGTGGAGTAGGGCTCAATATTCTCTCTGTCCAGACGTTCAACAGGCTCAAAGTGCCATATCACTAGCTTCAGCCTACCAAGCCATTCTCGGGAGTGACCGACGGTTCCACGCACCCGATAGGGCAGGTCCGCCTCCCTGTCACCTTTGGCAAGCGTGACAACTACCACATTGAGCTCATCAATTTTGACGTCGCCGACATTCGTTTGCCATACAAAGCCATCCTCGGTACCCAGCATTGGCCAAGTTCATGGTGGCAACGCACCATGGCTACAAAGTCCTCAAGATGCCAGGTAGAGGCAGCATCATCACGGTCGCCTGCGAGGAAATGGATGCGGTGTGCTCCCTCGAGCGTGCCTACCAGGCTGCAGTAGTCGAGAGTCCTGAAGACGAGGGCAGTGTCCTCCCTCCTGAGGTCGCCCCCAAGATGAAGAAGATGCAGTTGGGCTAGAGGTCTCATGAGGAGGCATCGCCCGACAGCGCCACGCCGAGCCTCGCATCCCTGGATTGGGCGCCTTCACCAATCGCATAGGAAAGCGCGCCTGGCGCCCTCCTCTGGCTGGGCTTGGGGGCTCTCCTTTGGAGGGCCTCAGATCTGGCCGATGTCACAAGGGAGGCGCTCGGGCACCATGTGGAGGCATGGTTTAGCGCATGCTTCCCAGGAGAAGGCGCATGCCGTGAGGTGCCAGGCGTTCAGGAGTTCATCAGCAAGGCAGTCAAGGAGATTCAAGAGGCAAGGGTTCTGCAGGGCGATCGCTGCCCACCGCCGGGCGCGGCTCATTGCCCTGAAGAGGGTAAAGAGTTCCGCGTCTACATTGACATCCCAGGGCTCAACAGGGCCGCATCTTGGCAGCTCTTCTGGCCGTCCCGTGTCAGCCGATGCGAGGGTCCCCCTCATAGCTACGTTTGCATGCCCTTCGGCCTGCCGAGCACGGCTGTCGCATTCCAGCACCGCATGTGGGACGTCCTGGTGGCTCGAGAGGCTAGGCACCAAGCGATCTTGGTGGAGATGGAGATGCATCTTCAAGAGCCCCCCAGGACCCCGGAGCCTCCCGAGGCTCAAGGCCAAGGCGGCTCGTGAGGAACGACTTTAGTAGCGCACATCTTCTACTACCCCGACATCTCTTCAGCAATGGTGCTATGTGACATCTTTTTAGTTCGTTCAGTTTGGGGGCGCCCCTCGGGCCGCATGACCTCAAGTCACATGGGTCTATCCCTGCGACATGTATCCTTTTGCATTCATCCGAATTGCCTAACCATCTCTCATGAGCTTATCAATGGTCATCGCCTTCTTGCTTCGAATCCTGTCCCCCTCGCGGTCTCCCTACATTTTTGGCTTGTCCTTTGCTCATCCCGCAACGGGGGCTACTCACACTGGCACGGCGCTTGTGCTCGGGTCCGTCCCTGCAACACTGATAAACCCGAGGACCGAGCTCTGGCTCGCGGCCTGCCTCGCGCATGCCACCTCATTGGGTCCCCGATGCTTTCTCGTTCCTGCGAAAGGCCCAAGGACAGGCAGTCAGCACCATAGGGAATTCCAATCTCTTCAGAGTTAACATGCAGGTTCACCTGATGCCAATCTACGGGCAGGCCCCGGCGGTCACCACCTTACCCCGCGAGTCGCTTGCACGTTAAAGGGGGGCACCTGAGCATCGCACCTCAGGAGCTCCTATTGGGTATCCAGCCCTAACCCCCTGGCCTTGACCACGGCATCGCGACCTGGCATACCAGCGGTGGCTGAGCCTGCTCAAGAGCTGGGACCCGAGGATGTAGAGCACCTAGGCAAGCGAGGAAGGGGGATGAGCATCACGGGCCCCGCCTAATGACGCTACCATGGAAGCATGAATGGATACCACCCAGGGGAATCATAACGAGCCTGCTAAAAGATAAGTTGCACGTGCCATGATATAAGACTCGCAACCCGCTCACCCAAGTCTTGCACTCCCACTTTGGCAGTTTCACTCCCATTTCCATTTCTTGGGGAGCTGCTTGCATGCCAAGGGGGGCCTCTCACCGCTCACCTCCTAGCCTTGACCACGGCATCGAAACTTGGCATACTAGCGATGACTGTAGCCTGCCTGGGGACTGGGTCCCGCCGGTGTAGAGCGTTGTGCTACTTCAGGGCAAGAAAGGGGGAATCATGCTAGATTGGGATACGCGATTTCATCATAAAACTAAAAGAATGACACTGGAATTAAAACATTTTGATCCTTACATGCCCCACTGGGCTAGTCCTAATTCCGCGCTGGGAAGCAAATGAACAAAGGCTCAGACTAGGCTATTGTGCATCACCGATGATGCCGAACGGCAGGCTCTGCCGCGCTCCGACCGCGGCGGGAACTTGGCGGTACATAGCTGTCGTCACTGGACTCCGGAGATTCGTTGGGATCAGGAGAATCGCTGGATTCCCAAGAGTCATCGATGGTGCCGGAGAAGGTGCTGACGGGGACGGAAGCAGGTCTAGCGCCCTCGGCCACGTCCCGTGGGCTGCTTCCTTCGGGGCACAACTCCAGCCGCCGGCCCTCCTTCTCGAAGACCTTGAAGAACAGGGTGGAGGCGCCGTCGTACTCGAAGTGGATTGCGAGGTCCCCCTCTGTACGAAGGGCTCGGGCGACCTCGCCCCATCCACGGGTCATGAAGACATCGCCAGGGGGCACCACCTCGACCTCAGCCCCGATGGCCAGGCTGCAGCACCTGGGGTGCTGCAGCCACAGCCCAAATGCCCCCCTCGGTGGTAGCTCGTCGGTGAAGAACATTGGGAACCGGATCCATGAGTCGGGCGGTATCACTGCCCACACCATGAACTCGCGCAAGCTACCCTAGGCGTGGGTCCGCAGCTCGGCAAGCAGGGCAACGGCGGCTCATCCTTCGCCGCCTGGGATTGCTCGACAGTGCATGACATCATCCCGTGCGTGGACGTACAGAGGAAGGGAAATCTGGGCGGAGGCCTTGATTGCCAAGTCCTATTCACCTCCTGCCTCACGCCGGCGTCGTGGGGAAGGCGGAACCGCATCTTCAGCGGGAGAGGACCAGGGCCCTCCTGAGGGGCCTTTCCTTTTTCAGCCACAGAAAACCTCCTGTTCGGCGCCATGGGAGGAGCCGCAAGATGGAGAAGGAGAAGAAACGAGTAGTGAGAAGATAGGGGAAGAGATGAGCAAGGGGGGCTCTGCCCCTCCCCTCATTTATAGCCGGGGAGAGGCCAACCGCCGGCCTCCACGACCTCGCGTCATGATGATCTTCTGCATGCAGCATTGACTCGTCAAGTCGAATGCCGAGGTAGCATGTGGAACTGCATGTCGGATTACGGGTTTCGCAAACCCTTGAAAGGTTCAAACTTTGGGGTGCTTGTGGAGATCTCAACCTACCTAGCCTGCCTACTCGCAACCCTCCTAAGCCTAGCGCATCAGGCTCAAAGAGACAAATAGACACATCAGTTTATCCTGGTTCGGGCCACCTTGCGGTGCAATACCCTACTCCAGCGTTTTTGGTGGATTGCCTCGAAGGGCTGAGGATGAACTAGTACAGTGGATGAACTAGCATCTGGAAGTGAGGTGTTCTAGATCTCAAGAGAGCTGGTGAGGTGGTCGGGTGAGAGTGGATCCGATTCGACCAGATCCCCCCTTCTATGGTGGTGGCTAAGTCCTATTTATAGTGGCCTTGGTCCTCTTCCCAAAGGTTGGCGGGAAGGGATCCCGCAACGGCCGGATTTGAAAGGGGACAAGTAGTACAGCCTATCCTGACTAAAGTGGTCTTTGCCTATGAAAAGCCTCTAGCCATGACACTGCGGTGGACTTGGTGACGTCCTCCGTCCTGCCGTCCAGGTGGTCCTGGTCTTCTTGCACCATAATGGAAACCTTTGGCTGATTCCTCGGGACTCCGCACCTACGGCTTGCCTCCCTTGCACCAAAGAGGAAACTGGCGCTCTGCACCTGCTGGCGCCTGCCTGGCCTTGGTCGTCATGGCTCATGACATCCGAGCCTCGTGAGGTGCACCCTGCATAGAACTCTGCACCCCTCGAGAGCCAGCCTAAGGAGGTGCATTCCCTCGGGGGTCTTGGTGTCGTCCGCCTTGCGAGCCTTGGCCCCTCGCAAGGGTCTTGACTCGTTGATGCTGAAGCTGGGCCGTACCAGGCCATCAGTGGAGCCACACAATGGGCCGCAGGCAGGCAAGTCTGGATACCCCCATATCCAGAACGCCGACAGTAGCCCTGGGCCCAAGGCGCGCTTGGACTTGGCTTCCAAGCGAAGCCAAAGGGCAAGTGCGGAGTGCCGCGGGCCCTAACCGCCTGCGGCCTTGATGACGTGTGGTGATTGATGGGACGTGGGCGTCTCCACTTCCCCACGCTGCCTCGGCAACTGTTTCTGTCTGACAAAAGGGTTGCCATCTGCTGTCGTGCTTTCATTGCCTTTCCTTCGTCTTGCTACAGATCCCCTTCTCCCAACACCGAACGAACTCACGAGATCTGCCGATTCTCTCCTCCAATCTTTCGCCAAATGGCTGCTGAGAAGACCAAGGCTCTAGCCCCGGCTGTCGGCCCCGCTTGGTATGAGCCGGTGCTGACCGCGCCCTCCGTCACCGATGAGAAATTCCAGACCGCTCTTCTCCTGATGGCGAGCAAGGAAAACAAGTGGGTGAGACTGCGCTCCGGGTCGCCGCCGCCACGCCGTGTCACACCCTGCATTTTGTAGCATTTCATTTGCATTAATAAAGCATAGAAATTTGGACCAACAAAAACTTTTGCATTATTTGGCTTCTTATTTTGTTGTTTGTTTTCTCTCTATGATTTTCAAGTGCTCTTTAAAGTCAACTACTCCACCTTCTGTACTTCATCTCTTTGCCCCAAACTTCTGCCCAATGATCATGCCATGTGTATAGAGAAATATAGTATTTTCTTACAAAAATAATTCGGCCAAATAGTATTTTCAAAAATTAGTTTTCCAAAAACCCCTAAATTGAGGTTTGCACTACAAGTACTTGATTTGGAATATGAAAAATATATCAAAGAGTATATTTGAGACCTATTAGATATAGGACTCCCATAAACCAGAAAAATATAATTTTAGAAGTTATTTTCCTATTTTATTTAAAAGCTTTTTCTTAAGGCCAGAAATGGTCTTTAATAGGGAAAAATATTTTTATTGTTTTAAAAATATTTGACAAAAATCAGGGAAATACAATGGGCATATATTTCCCATATATAAGAGTTTCAACACATGGTCATGTTCAAAATATTGGACAAAACCTCCCAAAACCATTTCTGCCCGTTTCAAGGATTTGAAATATTTCTACAGGAAATATGTTCATAAAAATCCAAGGAAAATCCAACAAGTCACAAATGCATATTGTGATCACCTTGCAAAGCCTCATGTCAATTAAAGTCATTATGGCTCACCGAAATGCCCCAAAACCCTCTCTGACCAGAATCATATTTGAACAACTTTGTACTACCAACTTTCTCTCCTTGGCCCCAACTTTGGTGAGAATGTTCTCATGACCAAATGAGGCCACTACACCAAGTGGTGCATCAAGTAAAAGTGATTTGCTCAACTAGATCTACACAAGTTCATTTTTGCTAATTTCTAGGGTTTGCCAAAGTTTCATTAGTAAACTCTTCCAAATGAGCTAATCTTCCTTTTTCCCTGTCATTTTGTCATGACAAACATCCCTGCCAAGTGCCACAAGAAGTAAATTAGTGCAAGTACCCCAAAACCATATCAAACACCTTTTGCATGTTAACTAAAAACCCTATTTGGGGCTCTTCCTCTAATCTCCATGAGCTCCACTTTTTACCACAACCCCTCCTAGTCCCCTTTCACCTCGAGTAACAATGGCAAACCCACAGCTCAATTATTAGATGGGTAAAACCCCACTTTCTCTCTCTGGACAGCCCATTTCTCCCTCTTCTTCTACCTCTCTCTTCTCCTACTAGCCACCCAGGGCATTCAAGGCCATCTCCTACTTCTTTACTCTCCCCTAGAGCTACCAGACACCTTTGGACGCGCCCACATTGCATAAAAAATGGCTATGCTAGCCATTTGCACGCTCTGGAGCGCGCTACAGTGCGCTTCTGCACTGTGGCCGCCCCCTTCCAGCCGCCTCCGGCCACCTCGGGCCTCCCCAGCGCGCCCGACGATGCGCCTCGACGTCTGTGACACGCCACGCCTCTATCCCCCTCCTCTCTCCCCCTCTCTCGCCCCTGCTCACACGCGCGCTGGCCGCCCGAGCACGCCAATGGCGCGGCTCACACGCGCGGCATCTCTGACCCCTCCTCGCTCTCTCCCTCAGCTCCCCTTGGTGTAGTCCACGCCTAGAAACACCCCAGACACGGCGCGAGCTCCTCCCGAGCCCTGTGGCAATGAGCAAGAGCTCGCCGGCGCACGGGTCCATGGCACCCCGCTGTTCACCTATATAAGGGCCTCCCCGAGCTCTCCTCTCCTCACCACTCGCTCTTTGCACCACCAAATCATCCCCCTGCAGCCCAGTTCCTGTCCAGAGCTGCCCGAGATCGAGATCGAGCTCGAGCTCCGCCGCTTCGGCTCGCCGGAGTTTGCGAGGTACAAGCGTCCCAGGCCCTCTTTCCTCTTGATCTGGAACCCCTGCAGCCCTCTGATCCTTTCCCCCTTGTTTCCCCTCTCTGTAGCAGCCGAAAATGGCCGGAACCGTCGACGCCCGAAGCCCCTCCGCCGCGTGACCTCGTCGCCGGTGAACCAGGCTACCCCAGCGATCGCAACCACCACCACCCGAACGGCGACACGACACTGAGCCCAGTCGTGCCCTCGCCCGACCTCGCCGTGCCCTGCATCGTCGCCTGTGAGATCGCCGGCTGTCTGGACTCGGGGTTAGGGATGACAGGCGGGCCCTGCCTGTCAGCCTCTCCCCTCCATCGCCCCTCTCTCTCTCGCTGACGTCTGGCCCCCGCCCGTTAGGTTTAAACCTGGCGCGCGCGCGTGCACCAGTGCACTGGGCCGCCTCTCTAGCTGGGCCGCTGCCCTGCGGCTGTTCTGGCCCAGCAGGCACAGTGCCCCTTCCCCATTTTCTTTTCTGTCAGACTTGCAAAAATTCCTCTGGACTAAATATTAATCCAAATGAAATAATTCCAGTTCCTAAATTCTTGCAAAAATCCCACCTATTTAATGGTGCAACTTTCATTCAAATCCAACAACCTTTTCTTCACTATAAATATTTAAATGTGATTTTAAGCATTTAAATATACCTTTGTAAATCCATTTCTCCTGTTATGACACTCCAAATCCAACACTAGGAATTTCCCCTTCTTAGTTTTCACCCTAGTATTTAACAAAAATGAGTTGACATTTTTTTGAGCACTTTGGTTTTTCTCTTTTATTATTGCCTTATTTTTCTCGTTATTATTTTGCGACGATAGATTGCGTTGTTGATGAAGGAGTTGGACCAGAAGACTTTGAAGACCCAGAAGACTTTGTTGAGCTAGGCAAGCAGCCCTTTGACCATGTCTATGAAATGGTTTTTATGCATGTCATATAGCACTTTATTGCTTGCATCGAAAACATGGTACTGTGATGACCACATGGGGTGATTTGCCATCGTTACTTCCTCGTTGATACTTGCATTGTGCATGACCCTACCTTCTTATCAGGGCTATGACAGTGGGAGTAGATAGGATGCTAAAGTAGATGCTACGCAAAAAGGGACGGGTATATGCGAGATGAAGGAGACAAAGTATTTTCAAAAGACTTTTCGAAAACCCCGTCGGGTGCCACTTATGCCCGAGGGAGATGATGAGATGGGTAACCACTTGATGACAAAGTGGTGTACCGAGGCAAGTGTGTGTTGTTTTTGAAAACGGATTAGATTTAAGATTTGTCGACTGTCCCAACCTTACATGCGCAACCACTCTACCCTTATATGGGAAAGGGCATTATTGATTACCTAGGCCGATACTAGCTTGGAGCCTGCATTACGAGTGACGGGGGAGAGTTGGTGCTCTCTCTCGGGACGGGGTCGTGCCAGTTAGGGCGGCCATGACTGTTTTCACAGGGCACGGGATACACCGTTGTGTCCCCTCTCGGATATTACGATCTCGAGTGAGTCTCGTATGATGTACATCTGAGGATACGGAACAACGAGTGGACTCCTTGTTAGTGTCGTCTAGGGAAAGATAGTGATCGGGTGCTTACCCCGGGTACTTGAGGTATCGCGGGTCGTGGATGACACAAAATTTCCCCGGATCTTGTGGGTAAAGTGTGCAACCTCTGCAGAGTGTAAAACTATTCGAATAGCTATGTCCACGGTCAAGGACAGTTGGGCGGTGCTGCTTAAACTACGTCCAGAGCTTCACAAACCAGTGTGTGTGTTTGGATAATTGGGGGGGAACTACTTGGGTCAAGTCAAGGGACTTGACATGATTGAGTTGGGTTGATGCCCACTCTATTTATGTTGATATCTGGAACCTGTCCTCATGGTTACTTGAATTCTCCTGATGCATGTCTTACAAGTTGTTGAACATGTCATTGCACGCAAAACTAGCTTTCTGCAAACTACCTACTTAGTGCTATATCTTTGCATTATTGTACCTTGTTCAAATCATGGGTTGCTTGCGAGTACATTCAAAGTACTCATTGGCTTGCCACTGGTTATTTAATTGACCAGGCATGGAAGAACCGGAGTTCGAAGAAGAGTTCTTTGGAGACGAACATGCGAACTAGGACGTTTCCCAGTCAGAATGCTTGTAGGGTTAAGGCAGATGGCATGGGTTCTACTTATCGACGAAGATTTCCGCTGCTTGTGTTTCATTTGATGTTCAGCCCTTAAGGCTTTATCAATGTAAGACTTGACCATAATGGTCATAATTTGTGTAAGACGGTATGTATGGATGTAAGACTCTTGTTATTCAGCTTCTATGTGTTTAGTGAGCATTGATCTCTGGGATCACTGTACACGTTCATTCGGTGATCTCGACTTATGAGTCGGGGTCCCCACAGAGCTGGTATCAGAGCCATCCTGACTGTAGGAAGCCTTAGTTAGCATGGACGTTAGATAGCTTCAGACCATCTAAACTTCTCTTATTTTCTAAAGCTTACCCGACCCAAGATATATTTCCCTTATTGATCTTTCCCATTAAATCTTTGTAGATGGCTGCCGTACCCGAAGACTTCTTGACCACCGAATTCCCCGTGCTTCTTGAGGATAGCCTCAAGAAGTGCCAGTTTCACCGAGCCCCCATTTTTACCTACCATGAGCATTGGATCAATGACACCGAGACGGAGTATCATGTGGAAGTGATCATAAAGCCTAATGACTCTCCAACAAGCTAGTTCTTCGAGGGACCCCAGATGGCAACACTGGTTCTTGCCGTCGAGACGACAACCCTCAAGGCACTCACCCGCCTCCGAGACCTTCTTCCAGAGATGGCAGACGAGTTGGCAACCCGCTTCTTGCCTTATCAGAAGGAATGTGAGGATGAGAGCAGTGCACCAGCTCCACCATTAGAAGAAGGACTTCCACTCCGATTCCAGACCTACTTCAGACTTTGTGCCGATAGTTTGGCACAACACTTGGCCTCGGAATCAATGGAGCTCCGAAAGGAACTTCATGAGACCAAGGAACTTCTTCGCCAAGCACAATTGAAGACAGATAGGATCAAGAAAGAAGGTGCTCCCCCTGGACAGCCCGCAATTGCATACAGGGGTGGAAGACCCCCAAAGGATGGAGAACCACCACAGCAACACCGCATGAGCACAAGGAATTACCGCAAGCTCTTCACCCCACCAGCAAAGCAACGCCGTGTTGAGCTCCTCCACTCCCCCACTCCTTCGAGCAATGAAGGAAGTCATGCTACTGATGACGAGGAGGAAGATCCAGAAGAGCTGGACTACACGACCAAACATTCCACCACTTAGGCATCGGCCGAACTCAGATATGCCAGTTCGTAACTCCTACGGTAGGATAGGTCGTGTACCCCTATGCGAAGTCGAGTCCTTGTAATGGTTCATATGAAACCATGTAGTGTTGTGTTTGCTTTTGATGTGTTTGATGGACGTCGTGCTTTCCTTCGGGAACCTGTAAACGGCTACATCACCAAATTGGATTTTAATGAATGTGTTTGGCCTTTTTGGCCCTTGCATGAAAACAATTAGTGTCATACCGACCCCCTTACTAGGCATCCCATCTATATTACCTTCCCTCATCTTTCCCAATCATGAGACCTTGACCACTCCAACAGGATGCTTGTTGTAACATGTACTGGTACCTCTACCCAGCAGCAAGAAGCCGGAGGTTCTGCTGAAGCGGGAGTCAGCCAGGACCAAGCCCGAGGACAGACTCCACCACCACCACCTCCTCGAAACATGGACATGGCTCAGCTTCTCCAAGCCTTCCGAGAGGAACGCCAAGCCAACACTGCAGCCCTCCAGATGATTGCTCAAGCCATCAACCGCCAGCCGGCGGGGAACGGCAATGGGCGTTCCATGCTGGTGGAGTTCAAGAAGCATGCACCACCCACCTTCATCGAGACTGCTGAACCCCTGGATGCAGACGACTGGGTCCGCACCATTGAGGACCCGCTGGAACTAGTCGGCTGCACTGAAGACCGTGAGAGGGTGGCATATGCTGCCCACTGTCTCGGGGGACTGCCAGAGCTTGGTGGGATGGATTCAAGGCCATGCATGCTGAGCAAAACATCACTTGGAACAACTTCAAGGCAGAATTCCGCAAGGCCCACATTCCTTCCAAAATCATGGCCATCAAGAAGCATGAGTTCCGAGCCCTAAAGCAAGGAAGTAGCATTGTCAAGGAGTACATGCAGAAGTTCAGTGTTCTCTCAAGGTATGCTCCTGAGGATGTCAGCACTGATGCTGCCAAAAAGGAGCGCTTCATGGAAGGCCTTAACCAGACTTTGCAGTACTCTCTTGTTGTGTGTGACTGCCCGACCTTTCCTGATCTGGTGAACAAGGAACTCATGCTTGAGGACAAGCGACGTGCTTTGGATGATACCCGTAAGTGCAAGATGATCAGCAAGGGTAGCTCCAGCAACCAGAAGCCTCGCCCGTGGCAGCCAGCCCCGGTCAAGCCAACCTATCAGAAGCTAAGAGCCCTTGCACCCCGCACCAACTATCAACCTCAGCAGTATGCCAACCCCAGGCTAGCTTACAACAACCCCAATAACAATGCCGGCAAGAGCAGCAACCCCAACCAAGTCACTTGCTTTGGGTGTGGTCAGCCAGGACACTACTCCAAGAACTACCCCAACAAGAAGCCCGACGCCCCGCGCCCCAATGCGCAGAACCCAAGACAAGGTCATGGAATGCCACCAAGGAACCAAGCTCCCCGCAACCCGTCCAACAATGGCAAGGGTCGTGTGAATCATGTCACTGCAGAAGAAGCCCAGGAAGACCCGGACGTCGTGCTTGGTACGTTCCTTGTCAACTCAGCACCCGCAACTGTCTTGTTTGATTCTGGAGCACGCATTCATTTGTCACCCAAAAGTTTGCATTAAAAAGTGGCATTATCCGTACACCCCTGAATAACCCTATGGTGGTACAAACCCCCGGAGCAGAGATGAGAGCCAAGATAGGATGTAAAGGAGTCGGGATTGTCATTAATGGGGTAGACTTCCTAGCAGACCTTATCATCTTAAGATCGCAAGGCTTGGATGTGATCTTAGGAATGGATTGGCTCATCAAGCACCAAGGCTTGTTAGATTGTGCCAACCGGACTGTCACTGTGACCAATGGCCAAGGAGTCGAAGTTAAATATGCCTCCAACCCCTCCTCTGCTCAAGCCAACCAAGTCAACTGTCTGACTGAAGTTGGATTGGAGCAAGTGCCGGTAGTATGCGAATACCCCGATGTCTTTCCTGACGAGCAACCGGGAATGCCTCCTGACCGAGACATTGAGTTCATCATCGAGCTCATACCCGGAGTAGGACCCATCTATAAGAAGCCGTATAGAATGGGATCAGAAGAGTTAGCAGAATTGAAGAAGCAACTGGAAGAGCAGTTGAGGAAGGGATTTATCCGCCCTAGTGCCTCCCCTTGGGGATCACCTGTTTTGTTTGTGGCAAAGAAGGACGGTACCATCCGCTTGTGCATTGACTACCGCTCCCTCAATGAAGTTACAATCAAGAACAAGTATCCACTTCCAAAGATTGAAGATCTGTTTGATTAACTCAATGGGGCCAAGGTGTTCTCCAAGATCGGCCTCAGATCAGGGTACTACTAGCTGAAAATCAGACCCCAAGATATTCCGAAGACGGCATTTGTAACCAGATATGGCCTATATGAGTGCATGGTCATGTCCTTTGGATTGACCAATGCCCCAACTTACTTCATGTATCTCATGAATAAGGTCTTCATGGAATATTTGGACAAGTTTGTCGTTGTCTTCATTGATGACATTCTTGTCTTCTCCAAGACGAAAGAAGAGCACGAGCAACACTTGAGGATGGTCCTAGACAAGCTTAGAGAGCACCAACTATATGCCAAGTTTAGCAAGTGCGAATTTTGGCTGCGTGAAGTTGGATTCTTGGGCCATGTTTTGACCAAAGAAGGATTGTCGGTCGGTCCCGCTAAGATTGAAGCCGTGATTGAATGGCAATCCCCAAGCAATGTGAAAGAAGTCAGAAGCTTCCTTGGACTCGCAGGATATTACCGCAAGTTCGTTGAAGGATTCTCAAGCATTGCCCGACCCATGACTCAGCTCTTGAAGCAGGACAAGAAGTTTGAATGGACACCGAAGTGCAAAGAGAGCTTCCAGGAGCTGAAGAAGAGACTGACCACTGCCCCAGTTCTGGCCACCCCAGATATGCACAAGGAGTTTGTGATATATTGTGATGCGTTAAGAACCGGACTGGGAGGTGTTCTGATGCAAGAGGGCAGACTCGTAGATTACCTTTCAAAGCAACTACGGCCTCATGAAGAGAACTATGCTACTCATGACCTCGAGTTGGCAGCTGTAGTTCATGCCCTGAAAACATGGCGACATTACCTCTTAGGGAAATGGTGTGAGATATACACGGATCACAAAAGTCTGAAGTATATTTTCACTCAAAAGGAATTGAACATGAGGCAGAGAAGATGGCTAGAGTTGATCAAGGATTATGACCTCAATGTTCAATACCACCCTGGGAAGGCTAATGTGGTAGCAGATGCATTAAGAAGAAAGGCTTGTTCCTTGAATGCTATGCTTAAGGACAAGCTACCCGCCTCGTATGGAGAACTTGAAAGCTTCGGGTTGGAACTGGTTGCGCTAGGATTCTTGGACAACCTCGAAGTTAGGCCTACCTTGATGGATGATGTTAAGGAATCTCAGAAGGGACACGAGAGTATTGAAGGCATCAAGAGGAAGATCAAGGAAGCCAAAGCCCCTAGATTCTCAGAGGATGAGCAAGGAGTTGTGTGGTTTGGGAATCACATTTGGGTGCCCAACAAGGTTGAGCTCAAGAACTTGATCTTGCAAGAAGCTCATGACACCCCGTATTCCATCCATCCTGGAGGGACCAAGATGTATCAAGACCTGAAGGAAAGATTTTGGTGGCACGGGATGAAAAGGGAGATTTCCACCTATGTTGCAAAGTGTGATGTATGCCAAAGAGTCAAGGCTGAATATCAGCGACCTCCTGGATTGCTCCAACCACTCAAGGTTCCCGAGTGGAAATGGGATAAAGTCGGAATGTATTTCATCATTGGACTATCTACGTCAAACAAGGGACGTGACTCCATTTGGGTCATAGTTGATCATTTGACTAAAGTAGCCCATTTCATTCCTGTTAAGACTACTTATGATGGCAACCAGCTAGCAACTCTATACATCAACAGAATTGTAAGCCTTCATGGTGTTCCCAAGGAGATTGTGTCAGATCGAGGAACCCAGTTTACCTCAAGGTTCTGGAAGAAGTTCCAAGAAGCCATGGGGACCAAGTTGTCCTTCAGCACTGCTTTCCACCCACAGACCGGAGGTCAGACAGAACGAGTGAATCAGATACTCGAAGACATGATCCGAGCCTATGTCTTAGCATATGGAGCTAGGTGGGAAGATTGCCTCCCTTTTGCCGAGTTCTCCTAGAACAACAATTATCAATCAAGCCTTCAGATGGCACCATTTGAGGTGTTATACGGATAGAAGTGCCGCACACCCCTCAATTGGTCAGAAACCGGAGAAGGACTAGTATTTGGGCCCGATATCCTCCATGAAGCAGAAGAGCAAGTTCAGCTAGTCAGAGAGCAAGGTGAAGACTTCCAAGTCAAGACAGAAGAGCTATGCTGACACTTGTTGCCGACAAGTAGACTTCCAAGTCGGAGACCATGTATACCTGCGAGTAACTCCTCTTAAGGGAACCAAGCGTTTCCACGTTAAGGGAAAGCTCGCACCAAGATTTATCGGCCCCTTCGAGATCACCGCACGACGCGGAGAAGTGGCTTACCAGTTGGAACTACCACCTGAACTATCTGATGTTCACAGCGTATTCCATGTGTCACAACTCCGGAAGTGCCTCCAAGTTCCAGACAAGCCTGATCTTTACAAGGACGTCAATCACCAAGCCATTGACCTTCAGCCTGATTTGACCTATCGTGAGAGGCCCATCTGCATTTTGGATGAGGCTGAGCGACACACTCGAAGCCGCACCATCAAGTACTTCAAGGTCCAGTGGAGCAACCACACTGAAGCAAAGGCCACCTGGGAACGTGAAGACTACCTTAGATCCGAGTTTCCGTATCTCTTTAAAGCCTAGTTTAGGAATCTCGGGGACAAGATTCTTGGAAGGGAGGTAGGTCTGTCACACCCTGCATTTTGTAGCATTTCATTTGCATTAATAAAGCATAGAAATTTGGACCAACAAAAACTTTTGCATTATTTGGCTTTTTATTTTGGAGTTGGTTTTCTCTGTGTGATTTTCAAGTGCTCTTTAAAGTCAACTACTCCACCTTCTGTACTTCATCTCTTTGCCCCAAACTTCTGCCCAATGATCATGCCATGTGTATAGAGCAATATAGTATTTTCTTACAAAAATAATTTGGCCAAACAGTATTTTCAAAAATTAGTTTTCCAAAAACCCCTAAATTGAGGTTTGCACTACAAGTACTTGATTTGCGGTATGAAAAATATTTCAAAGAGTATATTTGAGACCTATTAGATATAGGACTCCCATAAACCACAAAAATATAATTTTAAAAGTAATTTTCCTATTTTATTTAAAAGCTTTTTCTTAAGTCCAGAAATGGTCTTTAATAGGGAAAAAATATTTTTATTCTTTTAAAAATATTTGACAAAAATAAAGGAAACTCAGTGGGCATATATGTCCCATATATAAGAGTTTCAACACATGGTCATGTTCAAAATATTGGACAAAACCTCCCAAAACCATTTCTGCCCATTTCAAGGATTTGAAATATTTCTACAGGGAATATTTTCATAAAAATCCAAGGAAAATCCAAAAAGTCACAAATGCATATTGTGATCACCTTGCAAAGCCTCATGTCAATTAAAGTCATTTTGGCTAACCAAAAGGCCCCAAAACCCTCTCTGACCAGAATTATATTTGAACAACTTTGTACTACCAACTTTCTCTCCTTGGCCCCAACTTTGGTGAGAATGTTCACATGACCAAATGAGGCCACTACACCAAGTGGTGCATCAAGGAGAAGTGATTTTCTCAAGTTCATTTCTGCTAATTTCTAGGGTTTGCCAAAGTTTCATTAGTAAACTCTTCCAAATGAGCTAATCTTCCTTTTTCCCTGTCATTTGGTCTTGACAAACATCCCTGCCAAGTGCCACAAGAAGTAAATTAGTGCAAGTACCCCAAAACCATATCAAACACCTTCTGCATGTTAACTAAAAACCATGTTTGGGGCTCTTCCACTAATCTCCATGAGCTCCACTTTTTACCACAACCCCTCCTAGTCCATTTTCACCTCCAGTAACAATGGCAAACCCACAGCTCAATTATTGGATGGGTAAAACCCCACTTTCTCTCTCTAGACAGCCCATTTCTCCCTCTTCTTCTACCTCTCTCTTCTCCTACTAGCCACCCAGGGCATCCAAGGCCATCTCCTACTTCTTTACTCTCCCCTAGAGCTACTAGACACCTTTGGACGCGCCCACATTGCATAAAAAATGGCTATGCCAGCCATTTGCACACTGTGGAGCGCGCTATAGTGCTCTTCCACACTGTGGCCGACCCTTCCAACCGCCTCCGGTCACCTCGGGCCTCCCCAGCGCGCCCGATGATGCGCCTCGACGTCTGTGACATGCCACGCCTCTGTCCCCCTCCTCTCTCCCCCTCTCTCGCCCTTGCTCGCACGCGAGCTGGCCGCCCGAGCGCGCCAATGGCGCGGCTCACACGCGCGACATCTCTGACCCCTACCCGCTCTCTCCCTCAGCTCCCCTCGGCGTAGTCCACGCCCAGCAACACCCCAGATACGGCGCCAGCTCCTCCCGAGCCCTGTGGCAACGAGCAGGAGCTCACCGGTGCACGGGTCCACGGCACCCCACCGTTCACCTATTTAAGGGCCTCCCTGAGCTCTCCTCTCCTCACCACTCACTCTTTCCACCACCAAATCATCCCCCTGCACCCCAGTTCCTCTCTAGAGCTGCCCGAGCTCGAGATCGAGCTCGAGCTCCGCCGCTTCGGCTCGCCGGAGTTCGCGAGGTATAGGCCATCCCCGGCCCTCTTTCCTCTCGATCTGGAACCAATGCAGCCCTCTGATCACTTCCCCCATGTTTCCCCTCTCTGTAGCAGCCGGAAACGGCCGGAACCATCGACGCCCGAAGCCCCTCCGCCGCGTGACCTCGTCGTCGACGAACCAGGCTACCCCGGCGACCGCAACCTCCATCACCCGAAGGGCGACACGACGCTGAGCCCAGCCGTGCCCTCGCCCGACCTCTTCGTGCCCTGCATCATCGCCGGTGAGCTCGCCGGCCGTCTGTACTCGGGGTTAGGGATGACAGGCGGCCTCGCCTGTCAGCCTCTCCCTCCATCGCCCCTCTCTCTCTCGCTAACGCCTGGGCCCCGCCCGTCAGGTTTAAACCTGGCACGTGCGCATGCACCAGTGCGCTGGGCCGCCTCTCTGGCTGGGCCGCTGCCCTGTGGCTGTTCTGGCCCAGCAGGCACAGTGCCCCATCCCCTTTTTCTTTTCTGTCAGACTTGCAAAAATTCGTCTGGACTAAATATTAATCCAAATGAAATAATTCCAGTTCCTAAATTCTTGTAAAAATCCCACCTATTTTATGGTGCAACTTTCATTCAAGTCCAACAACCTTTTCTTCACTATAAATATTTAAATGTGATTTTAAGCGTTTAAATATACCTTTGTAAATCCATTTCTCCTGTTATGCCACTCCAAATCCAAAACTAGGAATTTTCTTCTTCTTAGTTTTCACCCTAGTATTTAACAAAAATGAGTTGACATTTTTCTGAGCACTTTGGTTTTTTTGTTTTATTATTGCCTTATTTTTCTAGTTATTATTTTGCGACGATAGATTGCGTTGCTGACGAAGGAGTTGGACCAGAAGACTTTGAAGACCCAGAAGACTTTGTTGAGCCAGGCAAGCATCCCTTTGAACATGTCTATGAAACCCTTTTTATGCATGTCATATAGCACTTTATTGCTTGCATCGGAAACATGGTACTGTAATGACCACATGGGGTGATTTTCCACCGTTACTTCCTCGTTGATACTTGCATTGTGAATGACCCTACCTTCTTATGAGGGTTATGCCGGTGGGAGTAGATAGGATGCTAAAGTAGATGCTACACAAAAAGGGACGGGTATATGCATGATGAAGGAGACAAAGTATTTTCAAAAGACTTTTCGAAAACCCCGTCGGGTGCCACTTATGCCCGAGGGAGATGACGAGATGGGTAACCACTTGATGACAAAGTGGTTTATCGAGGCAAGTGTGTGTTGTTTTCGAAAACGGATTAGATTTAAGATTTGTCGACTGTCCCAACCTTACATGCGCAACCACTCTACCCTTATATGGGAAAGGGCATTATTGATTACCTAGGCCGATACTAGCTTGGAGCCCGCATTACTAGTGACGGGGGAGAGTTGGTGCTCTCTATCAAGACGGGGTCGTGCCAGGTAGGGCGGCCATGACTGTTTTCACAGGGCACCAGGTACACCATTGTGTCCCCTCTCGGATGTTATGATCTCGAGTGAGTCTTGTATGATGTACATCGTGAGGATACGGAACGACGAGTGGACTCCTTGTTAGTGTCGTCTAGGGAAAGATAGTGATCGGGTGCTTACCCCGGGTAATTGAGGTATCACGGGTCGTGGATGAGACGAGAGTTCCTCGGATCTTGTGGGTAAAGTGAGCAACCTCTGCAGAGTGTAAAACTATTCGAATAGCCGTGTCCACAGTCAAGGATAGTTGGGCGGTGCTGATTAAACTACATCCAGAGCTTCAGAAACCAGTGTGTGTGTTTGGATAATTGGGGAGAACTACTTGGGTCAAGTCAAGGGACTTGACATGATTGAGTTGGGTTGATGCCCACTCTATTTATGTTGATATCTGTAACCTGTCCTCATGGTTACTTGAATTCTCCTGATGCGTGTCTTACAAGTTGTTGAACATGTCATTGCATGCAAAACTAGCTTTCTGCAAACTACCTACTTAGTGCTATATCTTTGCATTATTGTGCCTTGTTCAAATCAGGGGTTGCTTGCGAGTACATTCAAAGTACTCATTGGCTTGCCACTGGTTATTTAATTGACCAGGCATGGAAGAACCGGAGTTCAAAGAAGAGTTCTTTGGAGATGAACATGCGAACTAGGACGTTTCCCACTCAGAATGCCTGTAGGGTTAAGGCAGATGGCATGGGTTCTACTTATCGACGAAGATTTCCGCTGCTTGTGTTTCATTTGATGTTCAATCCTTAAGGCTTTATCAATGTAAGACTTTACCATAATGGTC
This sequence comes from Triticum aestivum, assembly GCF_018294505.1. Taxonomy (NCBI): domain Eukaryota; kingdom Viridiplantae; phylum Streptophyta; class Magnoliopsida; order Poales; family Poaceae; genus Triticum; species Triticum aestivum. Next base: position 281,710,801 of record NC_057801.1, on the reverse strand, counting down.
ATAATTTGTGTAAGACGGTATGTATGGATGTAAGACTCTTGTTATTCAGCTTTTGTGTGTTCAGTGAGCATTGATCTCTGGGATCACTGTACACATGCATTCGGTGATCTCGACTTATGAGTAGGGGTCCCCACACGCCGGAGCCCGCCAACAGTACCTTCTATCCTTTCTTCCTGTATAGTGTCTGCTCGGGGCTGGTGTCCCCATTCTCCCGCTTCTTCTACGCCGTTCTCCTCCATTCCGGCCTCCATGCGCTCCACATCCATCCCAATTCCATCCTTCTCCTGTCCATCTGCGCCTTCCACTGCGAGGCGTTCGTGGGGGTGATGCCCTCCATCGCCATGCTCGGCCACTTCATCTTCCTCTGCATGACTGGCGACCGGCCCGCAGGGTGCGTCGGCTTTGTTGTGGCTCAGCGCGGCAACACAATCTCCCGCATTGGGAAGAAGGTGGAGGATGCCCTGAAGAGGTGGGTCCTAATGGATGCCAAGTGCTCCCGTGACCTACTGGAGCTGCCAACCGAGCTCCCCTCCTCCAAGAAGGGGTGGTTGTCTGAGAAAATCACCGACCCTTCCCTGAAGCCGTTGATGAAGAAGGTGGAGGACGACCTGAAGAATGAGGAGCTGATGAGGGCCATGATTGTTAAGGAGTTCCTGATGCAGCGCCTAGCGTCGTTCCAGGATCACTCCCACCCCTTGTGCAAGCTTGGGGGCACCGACGACAAGATCCGCCTGCGCCAAGACTCCCTTCTCGAGGAGAGCTGAGCAAGGTGTCGCTTTACTTGACTGGAAGGGAACCGAGCGGTCCTCCAAAGGAATGGCTCCCCCTGTACCGCCGAGTCGATGGAAAGGAGATTGCCATCGCCATGCCAGTCTTCGACGAGTTTGGGCCCGTGCTGACGGCGCCTCCCCTGCCGCCCGCCTCCTTGGTGAACCTATCCTCCGGCGACCGTTCCTCTGAGGCCACCGAGGAGGAGGGCGAGCGGGAATCCTATGCCTCGAGGCAAAGGGAGCTCCTCCGTAACTTCCCTGATAATGATGACGATGACGCACCTCCGGTGGTGGAGCTAGCTTTCCCGTCCGGGGTCGCCACGTGATCCGGGGCGGCCTCTTCGAAGCAACCCAAGCGATCGGCCATGAAGAAGGGCAGGACTCCTCCGGGCAGTGCCCCGCCTTCGCCAGCAGCATCCCAAGTGGTGCCGACTGCGTGCTCTCCTGCTCCCAAGAGCGCGGCTCCGACTGCCCCGGCGAAGCCCCCGTTGTTGGGCCTGAAGAGGAACTACATCTTCTCTGACCAGTGATTGTTTTCGCTTGGCCTTGTTCTTGATTCCTGATGTGATGCTTAGTGTCTTCATCCGTTGTTAGGAAACAGTCATCGAAGAAGAAGAAGGAGGGCGCTGGGGTTGCCGTGGTCGAGTGCATCGAGGTGGCCGCCACAGCCCTGGCGAAGAAGAGCGTCGTGGCCCCTGCAGCCCCAGCGGCGACATCATCTTCTCAGGGCGCGGAAGCCCGTCCTCAGCAGGTGTTGGCATCCTCAGCGGGACGGACCCCTTCGACACCCATCCTTACTGCGGCTGCTGAGGTCGCCAGGCCTCCGGAGCCCCCAGTCCTTCCTGCTACTGTAGCTTCTCCTACCTTGGTGCCGAGAACGTCTCCTCTCCCGCCTGGCGCGCAGCTGGGCCATGGCGCTCCCGCCGCCTCCGGAGACCTGGAAGAGGCTCGAGCAGCACTGAACCTTCTACAAGGTGAACTTCAGGACCCAGACCAGCGTGCAGCATTGGGGCACCTGGGGCTAATCTCTAGACGGCTCCAGGCCGACGCGTTTGTCCGAGCAGCCTGGAGCTTTGTGGAGGAGTCCTAGAAGGTGTCTGGAGTGGCTGCTGCCGAGCGTGACCTGGCGCGAAAGGAGGCCAAGGAAGCCACGGATCGGTGCCACACGGTGGAGGCTGAGTTGAAGGCTTTTCAGGATCAACGACAGGCCGCCCAGGCCAGCCAGCTCCAGGAGCGAGTGGAGAAGCTGAAGGCCCAGGAGGCTGCCGTTGCCAATCACGATGTGGATATGAAGGAGGCAGCCTTGGGAAAGGCTGTGGAGCATGGCTGCCTGGTGAAGCTGAGAGAGGAGGCGGAGGCGGCCCAGGCGTCCCTTGCCGAGGCCAAAGAAGCAGCCACCATGGAGCGCAGCACCCTCGCCTCCCTCAAGGCGAGGTTCCACAAGGCTCAGTGGTTGCTCTTTGGGGGCGATCCCTCGGAGAAAGCGGTGGAGGCCCCAAGGGAGAGCCCTGCCTCCCTGCTCCCTAAGATCGTGGTAGTGCTCGAGGACGCCATCGACGGGTTTGGCTCTTTGGTGGAAGGTGAGGCTTGCTTGGTTACTTTCTCAGCCCTTACGTGCGTCTTCAGCCTTCTCTATCTCCGGGACGCCAACTTTGACTTTGCCGCCTTCCTCGAGCCCGTGGACTCCAACTCCCATAGCGCCGCTGCTGCCACCGTGAAGAGCTCTGTGGACGCCCTCCTGAGCAAGTTCCTTGTCGTCAGTCCTGCGGCTGGGGTTGAGGGGACGGGCAACGCGGCTGGCGACGAGGCTCCGCCTACGGACGATGGCGGCACCCAGGGCTGAAGAGGTGGCTTGGTGGCACTGCTCCTTCCTGTTCGTCTTGTATCATGTAGCATGCCTCGTGGAGGCGTTTAAAACTGTTTGCTTGGAATAATATGTTTTGTAATAATTAGATTGTGGTTCCCCGACTTTTCACGTTTGCTTTGTTGTTCTGCATCGGCAGAGCCCGACCCCGCCCATACCTCAGTCACCGTTGGGTCGTCCTGATTGCCAGGACGAGCCCAAGGGGTGAAGGGCTAAGTGGACAGTTAGGCTCCTGAGACACGATGCTCAGGAGTCCCCCTTGATGTGTGAACAACTTAAGAAAAAGTGTGAAGGCAAGCCTTGGCATTCTGCGTCGGCAGGGCCCGGCCCTGCGCATACCTCAGCCGTCATTGGGTCGTCCGGATCACCAGGACAAGACCAATGGTTGAGGGGCTACGTGACCAGTTAGGCTCCTGAGACCCGCTGCTCAGGAGTCCCCCTTGACATATGAACGGCTTGAAGAGGATGAGAGTCAAGCCTTGGTGTTCTGTGTCGGTAGGGCCCGACCCCGTGCATAGCTCAGCCGCCATTGGGTCGTCTAAATCACTAGGACGGGACTAAGAGGTGAGGGGCTACGTGGCCAGTTAGGCTCCTGAGACGCGATGCTTAGGAGCCCCCCTTCACGTACGAACTGACTATCGTACCTTTCCTCGCCGGGCTCTTGCACGGGAGGGGCATGCGAAGACCAGGTCCGTGGGACCTGGCAAGGTGGGGTACGCCAGGCGTGACCTGAGCGTAGCCCTTGTGCCCAGCACCCTCGCGCTACCCTCCCGAGGGAGAGCAGCAGGCGAGGCTGGAGACTAATCCCTCCCTAAGGTTAGTGCAACCGCGAGGCCACCCCCTGTTGTTCATCACCAGCGTGGAGCACAGCGCTTCCACTCTTACACGGGCATAGCTGCTCCTCGGCAGTGTTGATGGCTAGCATGGAGCATGGTGCTTCCACTGGTGCGTGGGAGGGGGCTCCCTCTGTGGAGAGCCCTCTGGGGCATGTACAGCCCAGCCCTGACACGTGGCTTGCACGACAGGGCTAGAGGAGGTTTTTATGGGCACCTATTAGCCAGTGCGGGACTCAGGAGGCCCTACCTCAAGGCGGGTTGCGCCTGAGCTTGACTGGGAGCACTTGTGTCAGTTCTCCAAGATGGTTAGGCAGCCTGCACCGAATGATCCTCCTGAGGTTATTGCAAGAGAAGCCAGACACCAACGACCCCAGGAGGTGACGTGAACGGGGCCGACCCGCCAGACAGAGCTCAGCCGTTGGGTTTATCGACGCTCCAGGAACAGACCCGAGCACAGATGCCGTGCCCAGTCTTCTCATGCAAAGATCCTAAGGAAAAATAGTCGGCGCATGGTTCCCATGGCCACAGGGGCAACAGATCGCGCGCCCTCACTCATCCACCTGTGATTAGCCCATGCGAGAACAAGGCAACAAGGGCCATGGGAGGTGACGTACATGGGGGCTGGCCTGTGAGCTAGAGCTCCGCCTCTTGGGTTTAGCGACGCTGCAGGGACTGACCCGAGCACAGACGCCATGCCTTTCCTTAATCTTGAGGCGGTCGCAGAAGGGCTCGCAAGGGTACGAGACGTTCTTGGCGACGAAGCGCCGGTCAGGCAGTTGATAATCTCAAGGTAGCTTGTAAAGGAAGGTATTATCTCTGATAGATGCAAAAGGGATACATGCCGCAGGGACGGGCCCATACGACTTGGGGATGATGTAGCCCATGGGGCGCCCCCAAACTGGATGAACTAGAGAGATGCCACCTGGTACCATCGCTAAAGAGATGTCGGGGTAGCAGAAGATGCGCGTTGCTGGAGTTGTTCCTCACGAGCCTCCTTGGCCCTGAGCCTCGAGAGGCCAAGGGGGCCAGGGAGGCTCCTCAAGATGCACCTCCATCTCCGCCAGGGTCGCCTTGTGCCTGGCCTTGCGAGCCGCTAAGGCGTCCCTTGTGCAGCGCTGGAACACCGCAGCTGCACCTGGTAGGCCGAAAGGCATGCAGACGTAGCTGTGGGGTGGACCCTCACATCGACCGAAAAGGGATGGCCAGAAGAGCTGCCGAGATGCGGCCCTATTGAGCCCTGGGATGTCGATGCAAACGCAGAACTCCTTACCCTCGCCAGGGCAGTGAGCCGCGCCTCGCTGTAGCTGGCGATCGCCTTACAGAACCCTTGCCTCTTGAATCTCGTCGATTTCCTTACTGATGAAATCCTAAACGCCTGGCACTTTCTGCCTGAAGCCTTCTCCTGGGAAGCGTGCGCTAAAGTGCGCCTCCACATGGTTCCCGCGCGCCTCCCTCGTGACCTGGCTAGGTCTGAGGCCCTCGCAAGGAGAGCACCCGAGCCCAGCCTGAGGGGGGCGCAGGGCATGCCTCCATATGCGATAGGTGAAAAGGTGCTCCATCAGGGACGCGAGGCTCAGTGCGGCGTCCTCAGGCGATGCTTCCTCGCGAGATCCCTCACCTAGCTAAAACTTCTTTGTCTTGGGGGCGACTTCAGGAGGGATGACACTGCCCTTATCTTCAGGGTTCTCGACTGCCGCAGCCTGGTAGGCGCGCTCGAGGGAGCACACCACGTCCTTTTCCAAGCATGCGACCGTGATGACGCCGCCGCTCCCTGGCATCTTGAGGATGTTGTAGCCGTCGTGCGTTGCTTCCATGAACTTGGCCAGTGCCGGGTACCCCAGGATGGCATTGTACGGCAGGTGAATGTCAACGATGTTGAAGTCGATGAGCTCGGTGTGGTAGTTGTTGCATTCGCCAAAGGTGACAAGGAGGCGGACCTGCCCTATCGGGTGTGTGGAACCATCGGTCACTCCTAAGAACGGCTTGGTCGGTTGAAGCTGGTTACGACACTTGGAGCCTTTCGAACGTTTGAACAGATAGATCATTGAGCCCTGCTCCACCATCGATGAGAGTCTTGGTGACGACCACATTGCTGATGACGGGTGATCAGAGCATGGGGAGCGCACCGGTCGTGGCTGCGCACTAGAGATGATTTGAGGAGCTGAAGGTGATGGCGCATTTGGACCACCTGAGCGGGCGAGTTCCTTCGGGCTTGGGGAGCGCCGTGTTCACCTCGCGCGCGAACTACTTGAAGAGGCGGTGGGAAGCTGGGACCTATGAGCCACCCAGGATGCAGGCAATGGCTCGAGTCTCCTGGAAGCCCCCTCATCTTGGTGATGATCTTCAATCCTTCTTGGTGGTGGAGGCTGTGGAGGAAGACCGGCATTGCCCTAAGGGCAATTCTCATGAGGCTGCTCCCTCCAGGCGCCCTCGCGAGGTTGGCCCTACCAACGGTCCTCCCCAGGATGGTCGCGCCACTCCTGACAATGGTCGCGGACGTCCCAATGTCCTCCACCTCGGCCACCTCCGCGGTCGTAGCCTCGATCGTTGCGCTCGGGGCATCAATCGAGACGCCCGTCATGGAGGGCCCTGAGCTCCTGGCAGTCGTTGGTGTTGTGGCTGTGGACGTTGTGGAAGACGCAGAACGGTCTGTTGCTCTTGGATGACTCGGGGCGGTCACAGCTGCGCTTTATCTCTGGCTCGGCCGCGAGCACGGCCGGCCCCTTGCGCTTCACTTCCTTGGCCTTGGCCTTCTTGTCTTTGGGGTCAACATCGGGGTGGTCAAAGAGGGAGAGGCACCCCTCCTCAGCCCTTGCACACTTGTTCGCCATATAGAACATATCCAAGGCTGTGCAGAGGTCCTTGTGGATGGCGAGTGTCGGTGTTCTTGGAACGAGCGTCCCTAGACTTGCCTGCCTGCGGCCCGCGGCGTGACTCCACCAGTAGCCCAGTACGGCCCGTCTTCGTCAACCAGCACTCAAGACCCTCGCGAGGGACCAAGCCTCGCGAGGCGGGCGACACAAGGCCTCCTCAGGTGCGGCCTCACCAGGGAGGCTCGCGAGGAGGCGGAGAGATCAAGGCAAGGGGTACCTCGTGAGGTTCCCATGATGCAAGCCATGACAGCCAAGGCCAGGCGGGCGCCAACGCGCGCAGTGTCCTCGTTTCCCCTTTGGTGCTCAGGGGGCAAGCGTAGGCGCAGAGTGCCGAGGCATCAGGCAAAGGTTTCCATATCGGTGCAACAAGACCAAGACCAGCAGGATGGCAGGACGGAGGTCATCATGGAGCCCAAGACGGCGTCACCACCAGCACCTTTGACAGGCGAAGACCACCTTCAGTCAAGATAGCTTGGACTAGTTGTCCCCTTTCAAATTGGCCGTTGTTGGATCCCTTCCCACTCAATATTTGGGGAGAGGACCAGGGTCTCTATAAATAGGACCTAGCCACCACCATAGAGAGGGATCGATTCCTCCCCGAGCAACCCACCAACCACAAGAACACCTCTCCTCAGGAGGCTGTTCTTCCCTTGTACTGTTCATCATCAGCCCAAGAGGCAATCCACAACCACCACACTGGAGTAGGGTATTACACCACGACGGTGGACCGAACCAGTATAAATCTTGTGTCTCTTGTGTTGTGAGTTCATCAAGCAAATCTTAGAGATCGCAGCGAGGCTGAGGGCGAGATTCGGTAGGGGGAAATCTTCGTGCGCACCCCAGTGTTTGAATCTCAAGGGTTTTGCCGGAACCCTAAATCCGACATTTGGTGCACCAGGTAGGGGTGTGCCGAAGTCTTCCTTCCACTAATCCGCGTCCCATCGCTCGTCATATCCATGTCTGACACCTGCCGAGCCCGCGCTAAGCACCGGGTCGCTCTCGCCGGTGGCGTCGCCCAGACGGCTCTTGTCGGTGGATCTCCCCGTCGTTCTCCATCACCTGCCGCCAATGCCGCCACCGGCCCGGTGGGGAACGAGCAGCAAGCATCCTTGCTGCACCCCTCAGTGCGGCGGGACGGCCGCGCCGCCACTCCGTCGCCAACCCCAGCTGGTTCGTCGTCCCATGCTCGTCGTGCCCCCACGGACACACAGGACGCGCTGCTCATGGCGCGCGAGCTCCTGCATTACCGCCCTGTCGACAACCTCTACTAGGAATGGCTCGCTCGCATCACCAAGCAAGTCAGCGCTGCAGGGGGGCTCTCCCGCACCGTCCCTCTTGTTGCCTCGCCCTCCGCCACGTACGGGCGACGTGGCTCATGGAGCGCCTCCACCACCTCTGCCCCAAGACAGCGCCCTGGCGCCAAGGCGCGCGGCCCCTGGGCGTGACTCACCGCGTCTGGCGCCCGCGCAAGAAGAAGGAAGCTGTTAAGAAATCCCTCAGCCTCAAGAAGGCGCACCTGTGCTCCCTCCACCGGCGCGACAAGGCCGCGTACTGCCTATGGCAGTGGTGTGCGGATACCATCAAGAGCAAGCTCCGCGTCAGCAAAGGGCCTCGGTGACCACAGCAGGCTGCCGCGCCTTCACCCCCGAGCTGCATAGCTGTCAGGACCCCGACTCAATGCCACATCGATCTAGCATGTAAGACCTCATATCACTTTGCGGCCTCACGCACGGTATTCCCACGGGTGTCACCTTACCTTAGCCCGGGACCGTTTGCGCCTTTTGGCACACGTATATGACAGTGTCGCTAGCATCCATATGATAAGGAGCCCGGGCTGACATGGCTAGTCGTAAACCCAAACTGGCACAGACTTACAGGGACATGCATCCATGACCCAGCATCGAACGTGTCGGTCATCAGCGAGTGAATCCAGGCTGTAGCACTGGGCTAGCAGGACTCCGGTGAACCAGGCTGTAGCAGGCTAACAGGACTCCGGTATTCATCGCGTGACATTTCCCCGAAGGGACAGACACAGGAACGAAGAAGGACACATGCCGGCCAGCCTAAGTGTTCCGGAGCAGTAGCAAGCTACCATGGCTCGGTGGAAACACTAGGAGACATTTCCCGGTAAGAGAGGCTACTAAAGATAAACAACTAGATGGTCAGATCCCACACATACCAAGCATTTCAATAACATACACACAATATGCTCGATATGTGCAAATACAACATGGCATCACAACATGACTCTACAACTCAAGTATTTATTCAATAGGCTCCGAGGAGCGAGATATTACAAACATGGGTCTCATGACCCAACAATCAGAGCATACAAGTCAAAGCACAAGCGGAAGCTATCATGTCTGAGTACAGACATCTATAAATGAAAAAGGCTGAGAAGCCTGACTATCTACCAGATCCTGCCGAGGGCACAAGATCGTAGCTGAGGTAACAAGCTAAACGTCGAAGACCACGCGGAATTACTAGTGAGACTGAAGTCTCTCTGCAAAAACATAAAATAGGCAAACGTGAGTACAAATGTACCCAGCAAGACTTACATCAGAACTATCTACATATGCATCATTATCAACAAAGGGATGGTGGGGTTTAACTGCAGCAAGCCAGCTTTGACTCGGTGGCTATCCTGAACTACGACTGCAAGTAACTCTTTTGAGGTGGCGCACACGAGTCCACATATTCACCATATCAATACACCACTATGGATCCGCTCCCGTCTCCCTACGAGAACGCCATCCATAGCACTCACGCTTATCTTGCGTATTTTAGAGTATCCACTTTCACTTGTCTATGAACTGATATAAGCAACCCAGAAGTCCTTTTCCGCGGACACGGCTATTCGAATAGATCATATTAACCCTGCAGGGGTGTACTTCTTCACACACGCTCTCACCACTTACCGCCGTTTACACGACATGTACTCGGCAACCTTCAAGCGGAAGCCCAACGTGGGTGTCGGCCACGGCCTACCTAAACACTCGAGTCTCTAGTCCAGGTTTATCGCCTATTCGGGTTCCATCCATGAGGAGATCCGGCCGGAGTTTCGCTCACAGCCCCAAACGATGTGAACAGGGTTCCCGAGACACCAAACGGGCGCCCGGTACACCGTGCCACGTGCCTACCGCATCACAGCCCACCCCTACGGTCAGCGCTGCGCACGGCCTCCAGCATACTACAAACACCAGAAACTACTTGCAACTCCTGGACAGAGGACAAGGGTGATCAAGAAGCCGAGAGGGTCCATTGGTTTCGGGCCCAATGCGTGGTAGTAGCTGAATCATGGATCACAAACACAGAACTCAGTTCCTGAGGACGGCTGCAATGAGACAACCCACCATGTACTCCTACATGGCCTCTCACCGCTACCTTTACCAAATCGTGTTCACACGCTTAGCTCACACACCGTAGGACATGTTCACACGCCTCTGATTCATCCCGGATGAATCAGACCTGACTCGACTCTAAGCAGTAGCAGGCATGACAAACAAGCATGAATGAGTAGGCACAACAGGGCTCAAACAACTCCTACCCATGCTAGTGGGTTTCATCTATTTACTGTGGAATGACAGGTCATGCAAAGGATAAAGGGGTTCAGCTACCGCAGCAGGTAACAGATGAATCGTTGTTGTCCTAATGCAGTAAAAGAGAGCAGGAGCGAGAGAGTGGGATTGTATCGGAATGAACAAGGGGGTTTTGCTTGCCTGGCACTTCTGAAGATAACATTGAGTCTTCATCAGTGTCAACGATCACAACGTCGGAACATCGTCTACCGGGAGGGAACAGATACCGGCAACAAAGAAGAAATACAATCAATGCAATGCACAATATGATGCATGCTCATGACATGGCAATATGAATGTGTTTTGAGCTAATGCAACTAGCAACAGATTAAATGAAGTTGGTTTGAATACAAGATTCAAATTCAAACTCCATATGTGATTATTCAAATGCCATTTAATTGATTTGTGCTAAACAGCAGCTATAAGTTGTTCTAACATGCATGAAAATGGTACAGCTGGATTCCTTGAATTTTTCTGATAATTTTTCATATATAATTTATTTAATTTGGAGTTACGGTTGAATTTTTATGAATTTTAGAAGTTTTAGGCATTTTCTGGAATTTCCTGAATATTTAGAATTAAAATAATTCCAGAAAATGATTTATGGCGTCAGCACCACGTCACAGTGACGTCAGCAGGGTCAACTGGGCGCCCCAGGTCAAACCTGACGTGTGGGGGCCACACGTCAGTGACACAGGAGCTAATCCCGGTCAAACCCAGCGCTGACTGGGGTTTGACCAGGGGTGGGGCCCACTGTCAGTGGCTGTGGGTTTAATTAGTGGGGCCATTAACACTAATTAAGCGTGCCCCGTCGGCAGTCGCCGGGGTATCGCCGGCGGCGACCATTCCGCACGGCGGCGCGGCTCGGATTTGAGCTAGGGGCGATGGTTTGGCGCGCGGTTTGGCTCATTAGAACGTCCGCGACGCGGCGCGTCCAGCGGTGGCTGTGGCCGCGGCTGGGGTGGCTGGTAGCGGCAACTACGGCGAGAGAGGCGGCGACCGGAGCTCGGGCCAGCACGACGCGGTGGCTGCAGCGCGTTAGCCAGAGAGCAGAGGAGCGCATCGGGACCCTGGGGACCTGGAGAGCACGCGGGAGCTACTGGAGCGAGCGGAAGAGCCCCGGGGCGCGAGGTTCGCCGGCCATGGCGATGGCCGGAGCTCGGTGCTTGCGGGGACGGCAGCTACGGCACGAGAACGAGCAGGGGGTCAGAGGGGAAACGGAGAGGAGCTCACGGGGGTTGCGACGGTGGCTTCGGGGAGCTCAGGGAGGCGTCAGGGAGGGCACACGGTCGCCGGCGATCTCGGCGGCCGAAGCTTGAAGAAGAGGTCGGGGAAGCCGCTGCAGGGCGCGTCCGCTCGTGTGGCTTGGCGGGGACGGTGTAGAGGTCAGCGGCGGAGCTTCTGGAACTGGCGGAGGGGCGAGGGAGGGCTGGTGGCTGCGGCTATGGCGAACGGCGGCGACGGCTGTGCTCGGGGATCACAGGGAAGAGAGGGAAAGAGAGAGCCAGAGGAGGGGGAGCGGTCCAGAGGGAGAGGGGAAGTGAGAGGGGGGTCGGGGAGGCGCGTGGCGTCTCCGGGCGTCGAGGAGGGAGGCAACCAGGCAGGAGGTGGCCAAGCGCGGTGGCGGTGCTCGCCACCGAGCTGCTTCGTGCGCTGGCACGGGAAGAAGACAGGCATGCCCCCTGGTGGTTGGGCTGCACAGTGTTGGGCTGTCCAGGTGGGCTTCGGTGAGCGCCAGGTAAGTCCTTCTCTCTCTCTCTTTTATTTCTATTTAATTCTGTTTTCTATTTTCTGTAGTTTGTTTTGATTTAGTTTTAGACACTAAACCATTTTATAAAATCCTGGAAATAGTTATGTGGCTAGAACTAAAATATACCAAACCACATAAAATGTTCCAGTATTATTGGACATATATTATTTATATATCAAATATATATCCAATGCAAATAGCTATTTATTTAATTCAAAGGCCCAAAATAATTAACTCTGAGATACCAAAAATATTGTTTTGAGTTTTACCTCTTTGCAATATTTTCAGAGACTAAGAGGAACATTTTCTTGGACTTCTTTGAGGAGATTTTAATGTTGATCATTTTTAGAAGGTTTCTGAGGCTTTGAAAATCCCTAAATTCAAATTTCATTTGAATTAAAACATGATGCTCACATGAGGTCTAGCCTAGTGCATAACAGGACCAGGGATGTGACAACTCACCCCCACTAAACAAAAATCTCGTCCCGAGATTCAAGCGTAGGGTAAGGTGAAGGGGAAACGCAACTAGTATAATCTTCACGATCCAGGGTGCACTTCATAAGAGCGTTGATTCGATCACCATCATTGTCTCGAAGTCTTTCTCTGAGAACTCCAACTAACATGACAAGAAGAGGGAAGGAAAACTCTAGAAGAATTAATCTTCTCAAAGAACGAACAACTCAGGATTAACTCACGGAATGGGACATAGCAACATCTCTCGAGCTGAGAGACGAAGCACACCTCTAGAGGAATGGAGTGGAACAGATGACGAAGGTTCACTAGGTAGACAACGATTCCACACCTAAGAAGGTGGTGAACGGTTGTCAACGTAGCGAGGAGTTGAGTTGACATGATACCTCAACGAGACATCCTGGAGGGGGGGGTGATTCGTAGATATATCCCCTTAAGTGGCAGAAGAATTACCTTTGATTCAGAGATCATTGAAACTCTTTAAACCAGCCTAGGACAATTCTCGAGCGATCGTTTGGAGGGGGTCGGTAGAATGGCATACTCGGACTTGGATGATGTGGATTACCTTGTTGAAGACAACGTAATGGATGAATTTGCTTATCACCGGAAATGGAAGAGGCCCATGGTAGAATGGCACATTGGCGGTGCAAGCTGGGAACAAAATGCAAATGCTGGGAATGATTCTGGTAACTGGGGAAGAACTCAACAATCGAGAGTTATTCCACTATTGGAATGGTTATAGCATTGCCGAGGAAACTGAGAGCACTCCAGTTAGTGTCTATGATAACACCTAGCGCTTGTGCGTGCTCTCAAGAACTTGAGCATTTCCATATTCATCAGGGTTTTACCAATATCCGTGTCAAGGATCCTGGCAACACAACATACTACCATGATGGCTAATGATGGATGATGCAGACGCAAAGGAGGATAACACTTTCTCAGATTTCACCTTAGCGAGCCAAGGAACAAAATCTGGACGATCGACCGAGAGACATTTAGCACTCCGCTTCTAATGTTCTCCTTGATGTGCTAGCGTAACCCATTCATAGATATGGTTTGATATCTAGAACATCAAGTAAAAAGGTCGGACTTCGGGATCTCAAAATCCATAGGGGCAACTAGGGAGTAAATCCTATGAAATTCCTATGGGAAGGTGGCCAATTTCCTCAATCAAGATATTATAATAACAGGTCTTCCGGCTGGGTGTGTTGGCCACGACATCCACTTTACCGGTTATCGAGCGACCAATATTATAATTCTTGGGAAATGTTCCAACCATCATATCTGCCTGAGATTCAGATCTGGTTGGTGTCAGGATATTCCAGACTCATCGAGTCTAGGAAGAAAAATGAAAGTTTGCAACACAAATCGACGAGATGACGTTGCGGGATTCTCGGGAGATGAACTACGATAGCAAGCTCCAAAACATGAGCTGGTTCTGCTACAAACATGTGAACACGTTGTCCAAGACAAGCATGACCACAAAGTAGTCTTATAATAAAACACTACCGAGTTCAGGTGGGGAACCATCATCGAGGATATCGAAGTCTTTACGCAAGTCCATGGATTAGATCCCAAGCATAGACTTCTTTTCCTTGAACAAGTCAATCAGTGGCTTAGTGTGCTAGGGACACATATAGAATGAAGGTTGCAAGTCTCCAGACTACAGAATACTTCGCACGTGTGCATGACTGATTTGGGATGATTCCAAAGGAAACAAACAATCTTTCTCAAATTCACGGCGGCAACTTTCACCAAATGCACGTGTATAAGAGGAAGTCACTCCTTTCATCAAACAAATACTTCATGAGCTAGCATGAAGAAAATGCTTTCAAAAGTTTCCAACACTAGCTTAATGTTCAACAACATCATGGAGGAGATAAGGATGTTGCCAATGGGCTCAACAACAATTCATCTAGGTTTCCTTTTAAAAGGAATTCCATAGTTAAGTGAACACGGTGATAGCATTGGTCAGACCAAAGATGTAATGGTGTATGCTCGAGGGATCAACCACGAATAAGACAACATTACGAGCATAGTTGGTACTGATTTGATTTGACGATAGCCCACACTCAAATCAAAGGATTGATAAGACAATAGGTCCAGCAACTGATCACAAGGACCAATCGATGAAGATATCATCTTTCTTCAGCACACCCTACACAAGAATATCCCTTTGGAACGAACTAAGTCAGGCAAGCTTTTATCTTCCAACTCTCCAAGTTGTTGTCTAGCTTAACCAACTAGCTCAGGGATATCTAACACCGATTTTTGGAGAGAAGGTGGTTCACAAGAACCCAACTTGATCACGAGATCAACATAGCGGTCAGGCGACAACCCGGTGATACTTCCGAGAAGAAATTTCGAATATCATGAACCACCGGTATGTTACTAAGCTCGAGAACAATCTTACTTTTCAGGGCAAGACGATATGATCAAATAAGCAAGGATTGGCACTATCCTAACTCACTGATCGGAGAGTGCACCAGCAATAAGGACTAGGTAGCACAATCAACCTTAGGGTGACGATTCAATAATCAACACGCTAAGAATGAGGTTATCGTCCATTTAACTACCAAGCAATGGAGTTGCTAGCAGTATTGATTTCACACGCCATGATTCATTTGTCGGCATTCCGGTTACAATAACACGGAAACCGAGAAATTATCAATGATGATCAGAAGTATTACTGCGTCAAGAATTCATAAGATGGTGTGCAATTCCCATGATATTCCTGATATAAAGATGGTAATACTTCAAGGTAGAACATACCAGAAGCTGGATTGGCATTTTGATCTGCGGAATACAATTGCTTTGACCCAATCCTAGATATGGATGAGATTCTGGAGTTTGTTTCTCCTATTCATTCTGAAATAGAATGGCTTGGCGGACCACAAGGGTAATAGGCATCGACGAACGAATGCACGCATACTCTTGACTATCAATTGATAGGCGAGGGTCGGAAACAACTAAGATGGGACAACTCAAAAGAACATATGATTTTCTGAGTTGTGGATGCATGGATTAGCATGTCGAACGAAGTTCAACATATTTCTTCCGGATAACCCATGCAGAAAGGTAGAACTGGCAGAGCCACAATATATAATGGAGAACTCATCAAGAATAATCCTGTTGTGATATTTCAGTTCAACGAGGAACTTCTGCCATAAGTAGTTCATGGTATTTGGAAGAAGAAGATACCACGGACTTCAAGGACTATCGCAAAGGTTACTAATATCCTAAAGGCACTAGCAATTACTATCAACATGAAGTAGGTAGAGTGAATCTCGGGTTCAAGAACCCAGGAACAGAATACCTATTACTAAGTAGCATCACGGGATGCTTTCGAGAATGATGGCCAGAATCATCACACTGGGAACACAAATCATGGCTAAATTACTAGATGATCCCCTAAGACACCTAGGGTCATAATAATATCTCCAACATATATGTCAAGGTAACGGAGTACCTCAACTCACTGCTTAGTGTGGTTAATCTGGCCCATGGGAACATTGAAACGGGAAGAAAGGATTTGCAAATGCATCAGACTACTTAGAAACCTGGGATGACTCGGACAGCATAACGGCTATAAATGCTCAGAAAAGATTTGAGACATTCACAAGAATGGTGGCATAACCACTCAGAAGCACAATATCAAGGTTTCGAGATCAACAATTAACATACGGAAGTAGTAGGAACTGAACTGAAACTTAAATCCAACAATCTTATAAGTCTACGGATTAGTAACACGTGATCCTGATAGAAAGAAGAGATAGCCTAGTTCTTAATCCCCGTAGAAGAGAAGATGATGACTCAGATCAGAAGGCCATGAGGTATAAGGAGTAAAAAGAGCCTTACGTTCCATCCCACAATCAATTCCCCTTATATAACTAAAGAATTTCTAGACTCAACTTCGACCAGTTTGGCTTGGTAATCCTACAGGCAGTCAAGCTCTGATACCAACGCTGTCAGGACCCCGACTCAATGCCACATCGATCTAGCATGTAACACCTCATATCACTTTGCGGCCTCACGCACGGTATTCCCACGGGTGTCGCCTTACCTTAGCCCGGGACCGTTTGCGCCTTTTGGCACACGTATATGACAGTGTCGCTAGCATCCATATGATAAGGAGCCCGGGCTGACATGGCTAGTCGTAAACCCAAAGTGGCACAGACTTACAGGGACAGGCATCCATGACCCAGCATCGAACGTGTCGGTCATCAGCGAGTGAATCCAGGCTGTAGCACTGGGCTAGCAGGACTCCGGTGAACCGGGCTGTAGCAGGCTAACAGGACTCCGGTATTCATCGCGTGACATTTCCCCGAAGGGACAGACACAGGAACGAAGAAGGACACATGCCGGCCAGCCTAAGTGTTCCGGAGCAGTAGCAAGCTACCATGGCTCGGTGGAAACACTAGGAGACATTTCCCGGTAAGAGAGGCTACTAAAGATAAACAACTAGATGGTCAGATCCCACACATACCAAGCATTTCAATAACATACACACAATATGCTCGATATGTGCAAATACAACATGGCATCACAACATGACTCTACGACTCAAGTATTTATTCAATAGGCTCCGAGGAGCGAGATATTACAAACATGGGTCTCATGACCCAACAATCAGAGCATACAAGTCAAAGCACAAGCGGAAGCTATCATGTCTGAGTACAGACATCTATAAATGAAAAAGGCTGAGAAGCCTGACTATCTACCAGATCCTGCCGAGGGCACAAGATCGTAGCTGAGGTAACAAGCTAAACGTCGAAGACCACGCGGAATTACTAGTGAGACTGAAGTCTCTCTGCAAAAACATAAAATAGGCAAACGTGAGTACAAATGTACCCAGGAAGACTTACATCAGAACTATCTACATATGCATCATTATCAACAAAGGGATGGTGGGGTTTAACTGCAGCAAGCCAGCTTTGACTCGGTGGCTATCCTGAACTACGACTGCAAGTAACTCTTTTGAGGTGGCGCACACGAGTCCACATATTCACCATATCAATACACCACTATGGATCCGCTCCCGTCTCCCTACGAGAACGCCATCCATAGCACTCACGCTTATCTTGCGTATTTTAGAGTATCCACTTTCACTTGTCTATGAACTGATATAAGCAACCCAGAAGTCCTTTTCCGCGGACACGGCTATTCGAATAGATCATATTAACCCTGCAGGGGTGTACTTCTTCACACACGCTCTCACCACTTACCGCCGTTTACACGACATGTACTCGGCAACCTTCAAGCGGAAGCCCAACGTGGGTGTCGGCCACGGCCTGCCTAAACACTCGAGTCTCTAGTCCAGGTTTATCGCCTATTCGGGTTCCATCCATGAGGAGATCCGGCCGGAGTTTCGCTCACAGCCCCAAACGATGTGAACAGGGTTCCCGAGACACCAAACGGGCGCCCGGTACACCGTGCCACGTGCCTACCGCATCACAGCCCACCCCTACGGTCAGCGCTGCGCACGGCCTCCAGCATACTACAAACACCAGAAACTACTTGCAACTCCTGGACAGAGGACAAGGGTGATCAAGAAGCCGAGAGGGTCCATTGGTTTCGGGCCCAATGCGTGGTAGTAGCTGAATCATGGATCACAAACACAGAACTCAGTTCCTGAGGACGGCTGCAATGAGACAACCCACCATGTACTCCTACATGGCCTCTCACCGCTACCTTTACCAAATCGTGTTCACACGCTTAGCTCACACACCGTAGGACATGTTCACACGCCTCTGATTCATCCCGGATGAATCAGACCTGACTCGACTCTAAGCAGTAGCAGGCATGACAAACAAGCATGAATGAGTAGGCACAACAGGGCTCAAACAACTCCTACCCATGCTAGTGGGTTTCATCTATTTACTGTGGAATGACAGGTCATGCAAAGGATAAAGGGGTTCAGCTACCGCAGCAGGTAACAGATGAATCGTTGTTGTCCTAATGCAGTAAAAGAGAGCAGGAGCGAGAGAGTGGGATTGTATCGGAATGAACAAGGGGGTTTTGCTTGCCTGGCACTTCTGAAGATAACATTGAGTCTTCATCAGTGTCAACGATCACAACGTCGGAACATCGTCTACCGGGAGGGAACAGATACCGGCAACAAAGAAGAAATACAATCAATGCAATGCACAATATGATGCATGCTCATGACATGGCAATATGAATGTGTTTTGAGCTAATGCAACTAGCAACAGATTAAATGAAGTTGGTTTGAATACAAGATTCAAATTCAAACTCCATATGTGATTATTCAAATGCCATTTAATTGATTTGTGCTAAACAGCAGCTATAAGTTGTTCTAACATGCATGAAAATGGTACAGCTGGATTCCTTGAATTTTTCTGATAATTTTTCATATATAATTTATTTAATTTGGAGTTACGGTTGAATTTCTATGAATTTTAGAAGTTTTAGGCATTTTCTGGAATTTCCTGAATATTTAGAATTAAAATAATTCCAGAAAATGATTTATGGCGTCAGCACCACGTCACAGTGACGTCAGCAGGGTCAACTGGGCACCCCAGGTCAAACCTGACGTGTGGGGGCCACACGTCAGTGACACAGGAGCTAATCCCGGTCAAACCCAGCGCTGACTGGGGTTTGACCAGGGGTGGGGCCCACTGTCAGTGGCTGTGGGTTTAATTAGTGGGGCCATTAACACTAATTAAGCATGCCCCGTCGGCAGTCACCGGGGTATCGCCGGCGGCGACCATTCCGCACGGCGGCGCGGCTCGGATTTGAGCTAGGGGCGATGGTTTGGCGCGCGGTTTGGCTCATTAGAACGTCCGCGACGCGGCGCGTCCAGTGGTGGCTGTGGCCGCGGCTGGGGTGGCCGGTAGCGGCAACTACGGCGAGAGAGGCGGCGACCGGAGCTCGGGCCAGCACGACGCGGTGGCTGCAGCGCGTTAGTCAGAGAGCAGAGGACCGCATCGGGACCCTGGGGACCTGGAGAGCACGCGGGAGCTACTAGAGCGAGCGGAAGAGCCCCGGGGCGCGAGGTTCGCCGGCCATGGCGATGGCCGGAGCTCGGTGCTTGCGGGGACGGCAGCTACGGCACGAGAACGAGCAGGGGGTCAGAGGGGAAACGGAGAGGAGCTCATGGGGGTTGCGACGGTGGCTTCGGGGAGCTCAGGGAGGCGTCAGGGAGGGCACACGGTCGCCGGCGATCTCGGCGGCCGAAGCTTGAAGAAGAGGTCGGGGAAGCCGCTGCAGGGCGCGTCCGCTCGTGTGGCTTGGCGGGGACGGTGTAGAGGTCAGCGGCGGAGCTTCTGGAACTGGCGGAGGGGCGAGGGAGGGCTGGTGGCTGCGGCTATGGCGAACGGCGGCGACGGCTGCGCTCGGGGATCACAGGGAAGAGAGGGAAAGAGAGAGCCAGAGGAGGGGGAGCGGTCCAGAGGGAGAGGGGAAGTGAGAGGGGGGTCGGGGAGGCGCGTGGCGTCTCCGGGCGTCTAGGAGGGAGGCAACCAGGCAGGAGGTGGCCAAGCGCGGTGGCGATGCTCGCCACCGAGCTGCTTCGTGCGCTGGCACGGGAAGAAGACAGGCATGCCCCCTGGTGGTTGGGCTGCACAGTGTTGGGCTGTCCAGGTGGGCTTCGGTGAGCGCCAGGTAAGTCCTTCTCTCTCTCTCTTTTATTTCTATTTAATTCTGTTTTCTATTTTCTGTAGTTTGTTTTGATTTAGTTTTAGACACTAAACCATTTTATAAAATCCTGGAAATAGTTATGTGGCTAGAACTAAAATATACCAAACCACATAAAATGTTCCAGTATTATTGGACATATATTATTTATATATCAAATATATACCCAATGCAAATAGCTATTTATTTAATTCAAAGGCCCAAAATAATTAACTCTGAGATACCAAAAATATTGTTTTGAGTTTTACCTCTTTGCAATATTTTCAGAGACTAAGAGGAACATTTTCTTGGACTTCTTTGAGGAGATTTTAATGTTGATCATTTTTAGAAGGTTTCTGAGGCTTTGAAAATCCCTAAATTCAAATTTCATTTGAATTAAAACATGATGCTCACATGAGGTCTAGCCTAGTGCATAACAGGACCAGGGATGTGACAGTAGCGTCGCCTGTTCGGGCAAGTTCAAGCCGGACCTGCCTCCTCGCTATGGCGGCACCCCCGACCCAAGAGTTCTTGCAGCTCTACGAGCGGAGCATTGAGGCGTCCAAAGGCGACAAGAAAGTCATGGTGAATTGGTTTCCCATGGCACTCAAGGACGGTGCCCGCTCATGGCTCCTGAACCTGCCCCCGGCTCGATCTCCTCCTAGGCCAACATGCGTAGCCATTTCATCGCCAACTTCCAGGGCACTCGCGACCGCCCCTGGCCATGGGTAACCTGCGCCGCATGAAGCAGCAGCCCGGGGAGACCCTACAGAAATACATCTAGCGCTTCAACAGCGTCCTCCTCAAGATCCCCAAGGTGACAAACGAGGCCATCATCTCAGCTTTCTCTGATGGCGTCCGTGACATCAAGATGAAGGAGGAGCTCGCCATCCAGAAGGAGTTGTGCACATCCCTAGAGCTGTGCAACCTGGCGACCAAGTGCGCAAGAGCTAAGGAGGGACGCCTCTCCCTCCTCGAGCTCCTTGCTGCCGACCTAGAAGAAAATAAGACCAAGGCCAAGGACGTGAAGCGCAAGGGAGTGTCCGTACTCGTGGCGGAACCAGACACGAAGCGCGGTAGGGACCGGCCAGAGTCGTCCAAGGGCGGCCGACTGTTCTGTGCCTACCACAACCTCCACACCCACAACACCAATGATTGCCAGGAGCTCAGGGCCGCTCGAGAAGGACACTTCGATCGATGCCCCGAGCGCAACGACTGGGGCTACGGCCGAGGAGGAGGACGTGGCGGAGGATGCTGGGACGACCGTGGCCCTCGTCAGGAGTGGTGTGACCGACCTCATGAGGATCGCTGGCAGGACCAGCCTCGTGAGGGCGCCTGGAGCGACCAGCCTCGCGAGGGAGCCTGGAGGGATCAGCCTCGTGAGGACCAGCCCCAGGGTAACACATGCCTTCCTCTGCTGCCGCCGCTGCCAAGAAGGAATGACGACCACCATCAGGACGAGGGGGCTGGGGGCTTCTAGGAGCCACGTGCTATCGCTTGCCACTTGGGTGGAGCTGAGGCCCCAGCCTCTCAGCGTATCTTCAATTAGTTTGCTCGCGAGGTGAACGCAGCCCTCCCCAGGCTCAATGCCACGCGCCTGCTCAGGTGGTCCAAGTGCACCATCACCTTCAGCTCAGCAGATCAACTCAAGTGCGCGGCTACTACTGGCGTTCTCCCGATGCTCTGTTCACCAGTCATCAGCAACATGCAAGTCACCAAGACCCTCATCGATGGTGGTGCAGGGCTTAACATCCTGTCCGTTGATATGTTTGACAACCTTCAAGTGCCATACGATCATATGCAGCCTACCAAGCCCTTCTCAGGGGTCACCGATGGTTCCACCACCCCGATAGGGCAGGTCCGCCTCTCTGTCACCTTCGGACAACATGACAACTACCGCACCGAGCTCATCAACTATGACGTCGCCCACATCCACCTGCCATATAATGCCATTCTCGGGTATCCAGCCCTGGCCAAGTTCATGGCAGTGACCCACCACGGCTACAACGTACTCAAGATGCAAGGAAGCGGCAGAATCATCACGGTCCCTTGCGAAGAGAGAGAGATGCGGTGTGCTCCCTCCAGCATGCCTTCCAAGCCGCAGCAATCGAGGACCCGGACAGCAAGGGCGAGAACCCTCATGCGTCCCTCCGCAAGAAGAAGAACCAACCGCCCGAACAAGGCCTCAGAAGGTCGGCATGACAGGCGGTGCCGCATCAGGATCAGCGCCCGCTCCTGGGGCGCCTCCTTCCATCGCATAGGAAGGCGTCCCCAGCGCCCTTCTCAGGCAGGTCTCGGGGGCTCTCTTCTGGAGGGCCTTCGACCTCGCCAACGTCACAAGGGAGGCACTCGGGCACCACTTGGAGGCATGCTTCATGGGACATTTCCCTCGGGAAGGCACAGGGCGTGGAAAGCCCAAAGTTCTGGAGTTCATTGCCAAGACCACTCAGGAGCTTCAGGAAGCGAGGGACGTACGCTGCGACCACCACTCGCCTGGCGTAGCTCCCCATCCAGGCGGGGATGGTGGGCTGCGCGTCTGCATCGATGTCCCAAAGCTCAACCGAGCTGCATCTCAGGAGCGCTTCTGGCCTTTGCACATGGGACGTTGTGAGGGTCCGCCGCATAGCTACGTTCACATGCCTTTTGGCCTGCCGAATGCGGCTGCCACCTACCAGCATCACCTGCGGAGCATCCTGGTAGCTCAGCAGGCCAGGCACTGCGGTCCTAGAAGAGATGGAGACGGTCCTCAAGGAACCACCTGGACCCCCAGCACCTCCTGAGGCTCAGGGCCACGGTGGCTCATGAGGGTCGGCCCCTTCACCGTGCATCTTCAGCTGCCCCAACACCCCCTCTAAAATGGAACCATGTAACATCTCCCAAGTTCATTTTAGCTGGGAGCGCCCTCGGGGCTGCATCATTCCCAGGCCACGTGGGTCCGTCCCTGCGACATGTATCTCTTTTTATGTACTTACCTTACCTTGATGGGGGCTCCCCTCGGGCTGCATCATCCCCAAGCCGCTTGGGTCTGACCCAGTGGCATGTATCCATTCTGCATTTACCTAAGCTGATTGCCTTTCATGCCTAATCTACCTGTGATTATCACTTGCTCGATTGCCATCTACCATGGATCCATCCCTGTCTCATGCAATTCGCTTGCGCGTTAAAAGGGGGGCTCCTGAGCATCGTGACTCAGGATCTCTTACTGGCTCTCCATACCTCATTGAGGGAGTCCTGGATTAGGGGGTATCCGGACAGCCGGATTATATGCTTCGTCCGGACTGTTGGAGCGTGAAGATACAAGACTCAAGACTCCGTCCCGTGTCCGAATGGGACTCTCCTTTGCGTGGAAGACAAGCTTGGCGATCCGGATATTATATTTCCTTCCTTGTAACCGACTCCATGTAAACCCTAGCCCTCTCCGGTGTCTATATAAACCGGAGAGGTTGGTCCTTAGAAGACCGATCACGATCACAATCACAATCATCATAGGCTAGCTTCTAGGGTTTAGCCTCTACGATCTCGTGTAGATGTACTCTTGTACTACTCATATCATCAATATCAATCAAGCAAGAAGTAGGGTTTTACCTCCATCGAGAGGGCCCGAACCCGGGTAAACATTGTGTCCCTTGCCTTTTGTTACCATCAGCCTAAGATGCACAGATCAGGACCCCCTACCCGAGATCCGCAGGTTTTGACACCGACATTGGTGCTTTCATTGAGAGTTCCTCTGTGTCGTCGCTGCAAGGCTTGATGGCTCCTTCAATCGTCAACAACACGGTCCATAGGGAGACTTTTCTCCCAGGACAAATCTTTGTGTTTGGTGGCTTCGCACTGCGGGCCAATTCGCTTAGCCAACTGGAGCAGATCGACAGCTACGCCCCTGGACACCAGGTCAGGTTCGGAAACCTGAACTACACAGCGGATAACCGCGGAGACTTGATCTTCAATGGATCTGGGCCTGTGCCAGGAGTGCCAGACAGTCACGATGAGCACGCCTTAGACCTGCTGTCGGACAATGCTCGGGATATCACCCCCGCAATAGCCCCGGACCTAAATTCGGAGCAAATTGCGTTGCCCAAGGATGGGTGGATGGACCATGTCCCGCTGGGCACACACCCATCGGCGGTAGATCCGAACACAGGCCTCACCCCCAAAGGAGCCTGTGACACCGGACCCCCGGACTCGTATCCGGCTGTAGGTTCCAGTCCGCGCTCTCCTGAGCCCGCCAACACTCGCCCTTTGGCGATGTGCTGAACTCGTTAAAGTCTCTGTCTTTGTCAGGAGGCTCGTGGCCGAACTATGTCCGGCTCGAGTGGGAAGCAGGCGACGAAGGAATTTGTTGCCCACCCACCACCCACTTCATTGCCACGGTCGATGATCTAACCGACATGCTTGACTTTGACTCCAAAGACATCGACGGTAGGGACGACGATGCAGGAGAAGAACTGGAACCACTGGTCATGGGGCGGTGGACAGCCACCTCCTCATACGATATATATATGGTGAACACTCCGAAGGAAACCAATGGCGATGAGGCAACGGAGGATAACCCCTAAGGGAAGAAAGCAAAGCATGGGCGTCGTCGATGCTGCTCCAAGCCCTGCCACAACAATACCGGCATAGGAGAAGAAAACAATCCGGATGGTGCCGACGGTGAATACAACCCTAACTAGCCTGCCTTCGAGCAGGAAGACGGGTAGGTCAGCCCAGACGAACAGGCGATGGACGGATATCCGGAGGAGGACAACTACATTCCCCCTCCGAAGACGAGATTAGCCTCGACGACGAGCGCTTCAAGCGTTGGCTTATGGCCACTGTGAGGAGCTTGAAAAAGAAGCAGCAGCAACTCCAAGCTAATGAAGACCTGCTCACAGATAGGTGGGTTGACGTCCTGGCAGCCAAGGAATATGGACTCGAGCACCACACGGATGACTGGCCACCTTGTGGCTGGGAAAAAACGGCATATCAGCCCGAATACCAGCCTACACCCCCACTCCAATACACTACGGCCCGGGGCAATAGGCAAGACCTGCAAGATATACAGGAAAACAAAGCAGGACAACCAAGATCAATCTACGGATCACGGAGGCGTGCCCCAACATGCGACGATGACCGTCATGCCGGATACACTATCAACAAGTCGGGCTGGGCCGAACACAGCCACCCAGACCAATTCGAACTACGTAGCCACATAGCCCGGCACAGAGGCGCCGCACACCCCCTCTGCTTCACTGACGAAGTGATGGATCATGAATTCCCAGAAGGATTCAAACCCATAAACATCGAATCATATGATGGCACAACAGACCCCACAGTATGGATCAAAGATTTCCTTCTCCATATTCCATTGGCTCGCAGAGACGATCTACACGCCATCAAGTACCTCCCCCTTAAGCTCAAAGGACCTGCCCGGCACTGGCTAAACAGCCCGCCCACAAATTCCATGGGCAGTTGGGAAAACCTGGAAGACGCGTTCTATTGGGGATATAACTATTTGTGTAAGCCGCCCAGGAGGGGCCGTGTTACGCAAAGAGGACTCACCAGAAAGAAGCCCAAGACCAAGCATGAAGACGGCGGTTCAATAAAGGGCTTAAAGCCCACAGGCGACTTAAGGCCCGTTGTAGTAAACCGCCATAATGGCATGACTTGTATCATAAGGTAGATTTAACTAGTCACCGAGCCGGACACTGTTTATAAGCCGACCAGGACTCTTTGAGCCACAGGGCGTCAACCCGTGTATATAAGGGGACGACCTGCTGGCGGCTTAGGGCAAGAAACAACTCAACGAGAGCCGAGCATAGCATATCTCGCTCCCAGGTCATCGAAACATACATACCAACCCAACTAGATGTAGGCCTTACCTTCACCATAAGGGGCCAAACTAGTATAAACCTCTCGTGTCCTTTGTCCCGATTAACCCCTTCAAGCTTCCTAGTTGCGATGGCTCCACAACTAAGTCCTTTCACGAGGACATCTGACGTGACAATTCCACGACAGTTGGCGCCCACCGTGGGGCCAGCGCACGGTGGATTTGAGTTCTTGAAGGGCAACTTCGAAGGGCTCAAGGGATACATAGTGGGCCGGATCACCAAGAGTCGTCGCGGCAAGATCTACATTGACGATGAAGGCTGGGGTCCCGACGCCGGCTCAATTGAGTACGGGTACCAGGTCCCCTTCGGCGGAATCCACGTCTTCATCGGCCGGATCGGTGAGCCGGGCCCTAAGCCGGACAACTGCACCGACATCTTCGAGACAGCTCAGCGCGTGAGGAAGACCCGAATTCAACCTGTCATGAAGCGTGCCTTTGTGGGCTGCATCCACAGAGAGGAACTCTCTGAAGGATTTGGAGATGGTGGTGAGACGACCGTCCTCTCAGACGGTGATTCATCCGCCGGCTCAATAGATTCGTTGTACCAAGTGCAAGACGGCGTGCTTGGGGGCTGTTCCGATGGCACTAGTATTCCGGACCCCTGTGAGCCGCCAAGATGGGCAGGAGTCTTTATGGCTGGGACTCAGCCCGGCTCAAACTCTACGCCTACTGCAAAAATAACGTCCGGGATAGGAGCAGTCAGGGTAGGTGGCCCCGTGCGCCCGCCGGCTCAGGTGCTGATAGATCTCATGGACAAGCTTACGACCCTGTTAACTGCAACAGTTATTCCCGCGAATAAAGATGAGCATGACGCGGAGGTGGCACGGGTGCGTGAGGAAATAGCTCAGGCCAAGGAGGCCTTGGCAGCTGAGGACACTAGGTTAGCCATAGAGCGGGCGGCTCTAGATGCCCGGGCGCAGAGGCTACAATCAGAAGATTACCAGCTCATGATGAGCTTAAACGCGTCCAATGAGGTGATGAGGAGGAGACATCAGAAAACCCAGTCCCGTTTACCTCTGAATTACGACCCTCGAGTTCTTTTTACTACACCCCGAGCTGGCCCAAGTAACCCGCCAGAGACCAATCAGTTTATGACAGCTGGAACAGGAGGGCTGGCCCAGCCTCGGGAGATGGCACCTCCTCATGTGAGCATGGCACCGCTGCGTTATGTGCCGATACCGCCGGGTCACTTTTCCAACCCCATTGAGAACTTAATTGCGGCTTCGGCGCATTTGGCGGCTCTTCCCATGGACGGTGATGACCCGACAACGGTGGAGACTCGGAGAGTCAGAGAACTTCTCCAGACAGCCTTAGTGCAGCAAGAGACCTATTCTTATAGCCGGGACAAGATTCATTCAACTCCTCTGCCTTGGTTAGCACCGCCTCGTCAGAACCGGAGCCCGAGTTACAATAGGCACATGGAGTCTGAAGCTTTGTCAAGCAACGCCCAACGCTGTAACCAGCCCGGTGGCTATAATCCGGTGCAAGACCGAGTACGTCAGGGGAACGAGCGGGCGGCTCAGCTAGCGGCTCAGTTAGCGGCTCAGCAGACGGCACATCAAGATTTCCCAGAGTATCCAACGACTTCCGTTGAGACGGGAGTAGCCACTAGAACCGGCGGTGTTCCTTGTCTGGTACCGGCTCTGCGTAACATGCGCTTACCCAAGGACTTCAAGGGACCTCGAAAGGTGCCGAATTACACGGCCGACTTGCAGCCGGGAGCTTGGATCAAAAGTTATGAGATGGCCATGGAGTTATTGGAAGTCAACGACGCGACGATGGCTAAGTACTTCACCATGATGTTAGATGGAACAACCCGATCCTGTTTAAAGGGTTTGCCACCCAATTCCATTGGTTCATGGGCAGAACTGAAAGCCCGTTTCATCCAGAACTTCAAAGACACTTGCAAGTAGTCTATGTCAATTGTGGACTTGACAAATTGTAAACATGAGGAAGGTGAATCCACGACTCATTGGGTATGCCGTGTCAAGGAGATAATACATTCATCTGACAAGATGGATGCCGGTTCTACAGTCCTCATGTTGGGGAAGAATTGCCGTTTTGAGCCGCTGAGGCAGAAACTGGGGCGCCTTAAGCGTGACTGCAATGATATGGGTACGCTGATGGCGGCTTTAGTCAAATATGCTGATTCTGATAGTACCAAGGATCCCGCGCCTGATGAGGAAAAGACCGGGAAGGGAAAGAAGAACGACAATGGAAAGGGTCAGCAGCATAACACGATGAATCAAGGAGGCAATAAGCGTAAGGCGGATGGTAACCCGGAATTTATGGCCAATGCCAATGTGCAAGGTAACAATAAGAGACGTAAGGGTAAGCCACCTCGATCCGGCGGGTCAGGCTCATCTCTTGAGAGGCTACTCAATGAGCCTTGCCCGAGACACGGCACCAGGGAGCGGCCCGCCACACACCTGTGGAAAGATTGCGCGATCATGAAAGCATTTAAGAATTCCAACATCTTTGATGGCAATAATGGGTCTGGTGGCAGCTCAAGGGCTGGCGGTTTTCATGGCCCGGGTGGTGGTTCAGGTTTCGGCTTTCAGGGACGTCAAGGCAGCTATAATCAATAGTAGTCTGGTCAAGGAGAGCAGCAGCAGCAGCAGTCGGGTTATCAAAGCAATCCGAAGCAGTTGAATAGTGGGCAGTACCATGTGTTTACCACTAGCTTATGCAAACGCGACCAGAAGGTTCATAAGAGGGCCTTGAATTCCGTTGAGCCGGCAGTTCCTTGTTACTTGAGGTGGTCAGAACAACCCATTGTATGGAGTAGAGAAGATCACCCTCGACGGGTCGATAATCCGGGTCAGTTGGCCTTGGTGGTAGCACCTCAGGTTGGTGGATATAAATTCACTAAGGTACTCATGGACGGAGGTAGTAGCATCAATATCCTCTATTATGAGACCTTTCGACGCAGGGGGTTAACTGATAAGAATCTGAGGACATCCAACACTGTTTTCCATGGAGTGGATCCTGGTAAGTCGGCTTACCCAGTTGGGAAGATTGAGTTGGAGGTGGCCTTTGGAGATGAATATGACTCCAGGGCTGAGAAATTGATGTTTGAGGTGGTCAAAATGAGGAGCCCATATCATGCTCTGTTTGGGCGGCCAGCTTATGCTAGGTTCATGGCACGACCGTGTTATGTTTATTTGCAGCTCAAGATGCCGGGTCACAAGGGCACCATCACTATGCATGGAAGTCGGAAGGTAGCGTTGGAAAGTGAAGAAGGCGACGCGGCTTATGCTGAGTATGCCTGTGCAGTGGAAGAGCTCAAATTTTATCAAGATAATGTTGACCCAGCGGATATGACCTCCCTGAAGAAACCAACCACAGAGCATGACCCATCGCTGAAGTTTAAATCGGCCGCCGAGATGAAGCTTGTTGACTTTATCCCAGGTGACTCTACTAAGCAATTCAGCATCAGCAGCAATTTGGATCCCAAATAGGAAAGCGCGCTCATCGAGTTCATCCGTGAGAACCGGGACATCTTTGCATGGAAACCTTCTGACATGCCGGGTGTACCGAGGGAACTCGCTGAGCACACTCTCAATAATGGTCCGAAGTATAGGTCGGTCAGGCAGTTTCTTTGGCATTTAATCAAAGAGAGACAGAAAGCTATTGGAGAGGAAGTTGCCCGGCTCTTAGGGGCGGGGTTCATTGTTGAAGTTTTTCAAGGAGTGGTTGGCTAACCCGGTGCTTGTGCTTAAAAAGAACGGCACTTGGCGGATGTGTGTGGATTACACGGACGTAAACAAGGCTTGTCCGGCTGATCCCTTTGCTCTTCCCCGTACTGATCAAATCATTAATACTACGGTGGGTTGTGAATGTTTGAGCTTCTTGGATGCTTACTCTGGTTATCATCAGATCAAAATGGCAGTTAAGGACCAGGAGAAGACGGCTTTCGTCACTCCGTTTGGAGCCTTCTGTTATGTATCTATGTCATTCGGACTCAAGAGTGCTCAGGCGACTTATCAGCGATGTGTGCAAAACTGTTTACATGATCAAATCGGGCGTAATGTTCATGCTTATGTAGATGACATCATGGTAAAGTCTAGAGAGAAGGAAACCTTGATATCCCACTTGAAAGAAACCTTTGATAATCTCCGGGTTTATAAGATGATGCTTAACCCAGCCAAGTGTGTATTTGGTGTACCTACAGGCAAGCTTTTGGGTTTTCTGGTATCAAACAGAGGGATTGAAGCTAATCCGGAGAATATTAAGGCAATTACCTCTCTGGCTAAACCGGTGTGCATCAATGATGTTCAGCGACTAGCGGGTCGTGTTGCCGCTTTAAGCCGGTTCATAAGCCGGTTAGGTGAGAAGGCCCTACCACTATATCAGATGATGAAGAAAACAGACACTTTAGTCTGGAGTGATGCTGCTGATGCTGCCTTTGAAGACTTGAAGAGACAATTGTCTGAACCACCGGTTCTTGCAGCTCCCATTGATAAAGAGCCGTTGCTGTTATACGTGGCTGCCAATTCACGAGCCGTCAGTGTTGCCATCGTTGTGGAACGTAAGGAAGCTGGCAAGGAGCATCCGGTTCAACGGCCAGTTTACTACATTAGTGAGGTGCTCATTGAGTTTAAACAAAGATATCCACATTGGCAGAAACTCGTTTACGGAGTGTTTATGGCCAACCGGAAATTGAAGCAGTACTTTCAAAGTCATCCTATAACTGTGGTAAGTTCTGCCCCTTTGGGAGACATCATCCAGAATAGGGAGGCCACAGGACGAGTCACCAAGTGGGCTATCGAGCTTGGGCCTCATGGTTTGAAGTACATGCCACGTACTGCTATTAAGTCTCGGGCCTTGGTGGACTTTATCAATGATTGGACAGAGATGCAGGCACCTGAGGAGAAGCCAGATAACACATATTGGACTATTCACTTTGACGGGTCCAGGCAGCTAGAAGGCTCGGGGGCTGGAGTTATTTTAACTTCCCCTCGAGGTGACAAATTTTGTTATGTACTCCGGCTTATGTTTCCATGTACTAACAATGCAGCTGAGTACAAGGCCTTACTCCATGGTCTCCGGATGGCCAAGGAGATGAACTTAAGCCGGGTAAGGTGTTTGGGCGACTCCGATCTCGTGGCTCAACAGGTGTCAGGCAAGTGGGATTCCAAGGATCCCCTTATGGCGGCTTATCATCGTGAAGTGGATGTTGTGGCTGGTCACTTCAAGGGTTATCAAGTGGAGCACATTGATCGAAGGAAGATTGAGGCAGCTGATGCTTTAAGCCGGTTGGGATCTCAACGTAAGCCGGTGCCGCCTAACACCTTTCTCTATATTTTACATAACTCTTCGGTCAAGGTGCCTACCAAGGAAGAACTAGCGGTGCCAGACCCGGAGGCACAGCTGGTGGTAGCTCTTCACGTTATCCCGGATTGGACAGTGCCATATTTGGCTTATATGACCCGGGGAGAATTACATGAGGATGAGACCTTGGCAAAACAAATCGTCAGGCGCTCCAAATCTATGACGATTGTTAACGGCGAGTTACATCACCTAAGCGTCACTGGGGCGTTTCAACGATGTGTGTCACCTGCAGAAGGCCAAGAAATACTTCGTGAGATCCATGAAGGGGATTGTGGCCATCATGCCGGGTCAAAATCTCTTGTAGCCAAAGCTTTCCGTCATGGTTTCTACTGGCTGACGGCTCATGCTGATGCGGAGGATCTGGTCAGTAAATGTGACGGTTGTCAAAAGTTTTCACGACGAGCTCATGTGCCGGCTCAAGAGTTCAGGATGATCCCAATCACTTGGCCGTTTGCAGCCTGGGGGCTTGACATGGTTGGACCTTTCAAGAGGTCTAAGGATAAAAAGACACATCTCCTCGTGGCAGTGGATAAGTTTACAAAGTGGGTGGAGGCAGAGCCAGTCAGTAAGTGTTATGCAGCCATGGTGGTTCAATTCATGAAAAAGGTGATCTTTCGTTTTGGTTTCCCACACAACATTATAACTAATAATGGCACTAATCTCTCCAAGGGTGCCATGGAAGAGTTCTGTCAACGAGAACATATCCGGCTTGCTGTTTTGGCTGTTGCTCATCCTCAATCCAATGGTCAAGCAGAAAGAGCTAATCAAGAGATCCTGAAGGGTATCAAGCCCCGGCTCTTGGTCCCCTTACAGAGGACTCAGGGTTGTTGGGTGGAGGAGTTACCTTCTGTGTTATGGAGCATCAACACTACGCCTAACAGATCTACAGGCTACACGCCTTTCTTTATGGTGTATGGTGCAGAGGCGGTCCTGCCAAGTGACATCTGGCACGATTCACCCCGTGTGGCGGCTTATATTGAGGTTGACAACGAAAAAGCTCGTCAGGATGCGCTTGATTTGTTGGATGAGGAGCGAGACTTGGCAATAGCCTGCTCAGCGATTTATCAACAAGACCTGTGCCGCTATCACAGCCGCCGGGTTAGGAGAAGGACCTTTCAGGAAGGCGATTTGGTGCTCCGGCTCATCCAAGATCAGTCTAACATGCACAAGCTATCCCCACCTTGGGAAGGACCCTTTGTGGTCAGCAAGAATTTGCACACCTCATCAATGTTCGAGAGCACAAAGACTCACGTAAGTCGGAGGAGGAGACCCGCTGGCCGTGGAATATTGCTCATCTCCGGCCTTACTATACTTAAGCCACCGGCTCTCAAGATGTATATATTTTGACAATGTATATATTATATAAAGAAATAAAGCAGGACCTCTGTCCTTTTTACACTCAAAGGTTTATGTGTCTTCTTTATCAGGTAGTGGAAACAACCAATAGGGAGCGGATCACATTTGAATCCGGCTTTCCCTTTGGTCTGGCTTATGATCATGTCTGAATCTAGCCATGGTCACTTGGGGGCTTCCTGTTCAAACATAGGTCGTATTCGAACCAAAGAGAACATAGTTGTCGATACCCACTTGATCGACATATTGCCAAACCCACTTGGGGGCTTCTGGATCATATTTGAATCACAACTTAACCCCTTTGGGTCTGACGTGGATCGTATTTGAATCAGCATCATTAAACAACTCTTATGGTCACTTGGGGGCTTCGTGTTCAAACATAGGTCGTATTCGAACCAAAGAGAACATAGCTGTCGATACCCACTTGATCGGCATCGCCAAAGCCACTGGGGCTATATGATCATATCCGAATCTTAGCTTAACCCCTTTGGAACGGTTTACTGATCGTATTCGAATCAGAAGCCTGTAAATGTTGTTTATCATCCAACAAAAGGATAAATTATTTTGACTATCTTGAGATCTTCTTGAAAACATTATCAGATGGTTTTTTCTTCGGGTTTAATATTGATTACTCCATGTTCTTAAGTGCCAGGTAAGCATCATATGAGCAGGGAAGATTATCAAAGGGGTCGCAGGTATGCTATTATGATTATATTTAACAAATATGATCATAAACCGGCCTGTATATGATGTCTTTGGGTCATGTTCTGGGTTATCAATACTTTATGTAATCCCCGACGCGATAAACCGCCAAGGAAATTTTGCTTGTTTTATGTGCAGGATAAGGCAAAGCAAAGTTAAACGTCAAGGAAATAAACGGTCAACATAAGCCAGAAACATATAGCGACGGCGGCTTACGAAAATATTAAGCACCAGGAACATGCGCAAAGGCATGACAAACATTGAGAAGTTGTTACTACCCTATTACAAGACTTCCCGAGTCTGAATAAATGAAGCATTGTTTTTTGCAAAGTTATAAAACGCCTGGTGGTTCATTCCTTCGGCAGGCTCGAAGACTCCGGGTTATCCTTCTCCGCCTCTCCATCGGTTGCTTTGTCCTGGAAGTTTGACGAGGCCCAGTCAATGCCACTCAAGGCTTCAAACTCAGCCTCATCATCTATTAAACTGGCTGGGTCCACTTCAGGGGCAAAAGTATGCTTACGCGTTGGAGGGATCAGGCTGACTTGGTCATATGGAATGTTTGGAATTCTCCGGTTCTCACTATCATAGCCTGACGAATACTTGGTAAGATCAGTATCATTCCCAATAAGGGTAGCCACGGGACGTATGACTTTGACACAGGCGGTGAAATCATGATCATCAAATAAAGTATCGTCCTCCTTCAGGCTCGGGTATCCAAGAGCGAGGTCAGCCGGGTCAAGCTCTGGCATCCATGCCTTTGCCCGGCTCAATGTGGCCACAGCCCCGGCTCTTGAAGATGCCCGCCTTAAATCCTAAATTCGCTGAGGTAGCACATCGAGATGCTTCAGCACGTCTTGCGGAAGGTAGGGAATGGTATTTGATAAGGCTACAATGGCCAAGGCACGTTGTGACCCGGAGTACAGTTGTTCCAGTAAAGTATAAACCGCCTTAAGTTTGATCAGCATGCTTTGCTTGAGGTTGGTGCTCCTAGGGCATGTGTGTTCGCAAGTATAACAGTGAGCCGGAGATAACGATTACAATAATCATTGAAAGATTACAATGTTTGAGGTTTTGTACAGTAACTTACCGAAGGTGGCTGAGACCATTTGGGATATCTGCCGTTTTAAGTCCGACAGCTCGGTTGTTGCCTCTACAAGAGATGCTTCTGCCGTCTTGGCCCGAGTCACCAGTGAAGCCTTCTCATCAGCCCAGGCTTTCTTCTCTGACTCAAAATTTTTCTTGAACTTCTCATTTTCAGAGACACTGAATTCAAATTTGGAGTTAGCCTTCTGAGTTTCAAGTTCTTGAGTTTTCAGCCGGCTCTTCAGGTCAGCAAGCTCCAACTTAAATTGACTTATGGTGGCCTGTGTTGATACCAGGTTATGGTAAGGATCACGGTAAGGTAACATTCAAGTCCCAAGCATTTTATAAGTAAAGATACTTGGCACTTGGGGGTAATGTATGTTAAAGAATTTTTTAACCTACAAATCCGGGTCATGTATATTAAGTCCCAAGCATTTTACAAGAAAAGATACTTGGCACTTGGGGGCTAATGTGTATCGCAAGTTCAAAGTATCATGCTATCACTAGGTTCAATATATTCTCTTTAAACCAGAAAAACCAACTGTAAGCAGATTTTAAATTCTACATCGTATTCATTCATAAGCAATAGACTTGGGGGCTGGTACAGTAAGTAAGATTCAAGAAAATAGCATAAGTTATACCTCAGATTTGTGCTGTATTTGTTTCACCATGTCAATTTCCAGGTCATGACTATTATGCACTTGATTCAGATAGCCCGAGACTATATCACCAATGCTGAAGTGAGTATAATCAGTAATGTCCTGCTAGGCCTTTCGGTGTTCAGCAAGTTCTTCCTTGGCAGTACATTTGGCAAGGACAGTAGGCCGCCCCGGTTCAACAAATTGACTTTTCAGAAATTTAACTTCCGGGTCAGTCGTCTTGACCGAGCTAGGAGCTTCCGGATTATCAGAAATGTTGATAGCATCTTCGGCAGGTGGGTCAGAGGTTGGCACCAGAATGTCAGAAGTCGGTTCAGGCGGTGGCTGATGGGTGGAGCTGTCAGGAGCAGACATGTCAAGCGCCGGTTCAGTAACAATCGGGTCTTGGGACGGCTTATTCTTCCTTGCCCTCTTCCTGGGCTTCACTTGCATGCTGTCAATAAAGGTAGAATGATGAATACTAAAGCATAAGTAAGGTAAAGCCTAAAGTAAATAAGGTTACATTACCCGGGAGCAGTTTTGAAAGCTGGCATGTTTGATCGCATAGACTCGCCGGAGGAAGGAGAGGTATCCTGATAATTAGAGTCAGATGAATTGAGAGGTTGGCGAATTAAACCCGCCAAAGGTAAAACAGAACGTAAATCGGAGATAACCTCGGTCCAACACTTCCTAGTTACATCAGGTAAGCCGGAGGAGAGTTCTGCATCCTTGTTGGTCGGGTTCTGCCTTCGGTTTTCAAGCTGTTGTTGCTTCAAAAGAAATTGAGGATCTTGATAAGCTAGAGGATGTGAAAATCTTACTTTCCGGGTCACCCTTCGGATTTTTTGCTTTGGCAAAGGCTCTGAGTTGGAGGAGATTATAGTTACATCTTCGTCAACTGCTTGACTGTTCCCCGTATCCTCCTGAAAGGATAGAATGTCAGTAAAATAACGAGAAAGGAGTTAAGAAAATTAAAAGATTACCTCTTCATCATCCCAAGAAGTATCATCTAATTTGAATAAGTCGGAGGCGCTGGGTTTCTTCTTCTTTGAGGTTCCCGTCTTGGCGGCTTTCCTTTCGGTTTTCTTGGCTGTCCTGGCTTGTTTGGCAGCCTCATGGTCATACTTGACCTTCCAGAAGTTGTCATAGGCCTGTGGAAAGGATAAGGAACTATGAGTACAAATAAGGTATAACATAGAAAAGAGTATTTATTAAGATTGATAACTCACTTCTGGGGTCGGGTTCTTCTTGCAGAAGGGAAGTAAGCCGAAGGCATTACTAGTTACAGTGCCCTCCTTCAGCAGTGACTGGGTTGTAGCATCCACCACATCATCTGGTAAGTCGTTAGGACTTTGACGCAGTGGATCATCCTTCTCGCCTGTGTAAGTACACATTAAGCCGGAATGACGGCTTAATGGAAGTACTCGCCAAGTAACCCAGACTCGGACCAGATCGATGTCGTTCAAGCCGTTTCCTGAAAGAGCTTTGATTTTCTTGATGGTGGGATTGAGAGGTAGACGCTCGACAGCAGTCAGTTTATACGCCAGCGGATGGTTGGACTCAAGGCACAGGGCGCGAAAGCCGGGCAGAGGGCTCTCATCAGCTGGTGAAGTGTCCTAACAATAGAACCACGTCTCATTCCAATCTTTTGGATGACTCGGTAGTTCAGCATAAGGAAAGAGGCAATCTCTCCGCCGCTCAATTGAGATGCCGCCAAGCTCAAGACTAGGCCCGTTGGCACGTTCATTCTGCCAGTTCAAGTAGAAAAGCTCTCTGAACAAAAGCAGACTTGGCTCCTCTCCCAGGTACACCTCGCAGAAGACTTGGAAATTGCAAATATTTGACATGGAATTGGGTCCAATGTCTTGGGGTCTAAGATCAAGGAAATTCAAAACTTCCCTGAAGAATTTTGAGCCAGGAGGGGCAAATCCCCGATTCATGTGATCCGTAAAAACTATCACCTACCCTTCTTTGGGTTGAGGCCTTTCTTCAGACGGGTCAGGGGCACGATAAGACATGACCTCCTTTTTTGGCAGATGGCCAGACTTCACAAATTCAGACAATTTGCTCTTTGTGACTATGGATGGGACCCAATTGCAGGTCACAGGGGCCTTGGATGCCTTAGGTGCCATGACAACAGTTGGCCTATGACAAAATAAGAGGTTCCAGTTCAATTTTAACCCAGGAGAAAATATCATAATTATTCAAGGTGGCGGCTTAAGAAGGGGCCTAATTATATAAGGATAACTATGCAACAGTATTTAAGCCGCCACATGTATCAAAAGCAGTTCCAATTTCTTAAAGTCATGAGAAGCAAGCCAGGCTCACAGATCAGTATCATTCATTTAAGCTGGCTACATGGACAGTTATGTTTAAGCGTATTCGACATAAGTAGTTTTCCGAGTGATACAAACAGGTTTCATAATCTGCTACTGTTATTTGAGATCAAAAAGTTGGTCTAGCAAGAAAAATTTCTAGACCTAAGACTTGCGTAGATGAAGCCCAATGGCTCGAATGGGGCCTCTGTGTGACAGAAAGGGATCTGTTTGCGTTCAAAATAGGTGTGGAAAATCTACTGCATCAATTTTTACCATCTTCAAGATCAAAAAGAGCGGGGGTGATGAAATCTATGAAAGGAAACTACTGAACAGCAAAGAACGTGAAGAACTCGAAGGCTTTAATGTGGATCTAAGAAGCAGAAAAGAGGAGACTTACGGATGCAGGGTTGCAGTGGAGGGTCGTCACGTTTTCTCTGGTCAAACCAGGTTGATGCAGCGGCGTGAGTTGGTGAAGACGAGAAGATCTATGACGGCGGCGGCGGCGGAGGTTGAGCGACAAAGAAGCAACAAGAGGAAGAAGACAACTGAAGGAGGAGAATGGGAAGACCTAGGTCGCGCCTATTTATAAGGAAAGGATAACTAAGACGACGCGAGAAACGAGGAGATAAGTGTTATTATCCAGCGGCCCCGACGCCTCGATTTTCGGAACAGTCAATAAAGGCAGAGATCCGTTGGAGGATACGATGGAATAAAAAAGAATTTAAGAAAAGATGATGTCACGACGGGTTAACACGGATCCAAAAGATGATGTCATGGCGGGTTAAAGAAAACCTTTTGCACAGTCAGAAGACTGAAGATTTATGTTTTAAGGTATGTTAAGATTGACATGAACATGTTCAAATCAATATGGGGCCTAATGTTTGGGATATAACTATTTGTGTAAGCCGCCCAGGAGGGGCCGGGTTACGCAAAGAGGACTCACCAGAAAGAAGCCCAAGACCAAGCATGAAGACGGCGGTTCAATAAAGGGCTTAAACCCCACAGGCGACTTAAGGCCCGTTGTAGTAAACCGCCATAATGGCATGACTTGTATCATAAGGTAGATTTAACTACTCACCAAGCCGGACATTGTTTATAAGCCTGCCGGGACTCTGTAAGCCACAGGGCGTCAACCCGTGTATATAAGGGGACGACCTGCTGGCGGCTTAGGGCAAGAAACAACTCATCGAGAGCCGGGCATAGCATATCTCGCTCCCTGGTCATCGAAACATCAATACCAACCCAACTAGACGTAGGCCTTACCTTCACTGTAAGGGGCTGAACTAGTATAAACCTCTCGTGTCCTTTGTCCCGATTAACCCCTTCAAGCTTCCTAGTTGCAATGGCTCCACAACTAAGTCCTTTCACGAGGACATCTGACGTGACAATTCCACGACACGTTCCTCGACAACTTCCAGGGCACATATGTGCGACCACCGGACGCCGATCACTTGAGCCACATTACTCATAGCCCGGAGAGTCAGCCAGGAAATTCTAGACTCGGTGCCTAACTAAAAAGAACCAAATAGTAGACTGTCCAGACGCCGAAGCCCTGGCCGCCTTTAAGCACAATATCCGTGACGAGTGGCTCGCCCGACACCTCGGCCAGGAAAAACCCAAGTCCACGGCAGCTCTCACGACACTAATGACCCGCTTTTTTGCGGGCGAGGACAGCTGGTTGGCTCGCAGCAGCACTACGCCATATTCTGGTACTTCGGATGTCCGCGACAATAACGGCAAGCCACGGCGCAACAGACATAAGCGACGGAACAACGGTGACAACACCGAAGACATGGCAGTCAACGACGGATTCAGCGGATCCAAATCCGGTCAGCGGAAGAAGCCGTTCAAAAGAAACAATCAGGGACCGTCCAGTCTGGACCGCATATTGAAACGCTCGTGCCAAATTCATGGCACCCCGGACAAGCCAGCCAACCACACTAATAGAGACTGCTGGGTGTTCAAACAGGCCGGTAAAATAAACACCGAAAACATGGACAAGGGGTTGCACAGTGAAGATGACGAGGAGCCCCAGCGTCCGAACACGGGGGGACAGAAGAAATTTCCTCCCCAGGTTAAAACGGTCAATATGATCTACCCCACCCACATTCCCAAGCAGGAACAGAAGCGAGCACTACGGGACGTCTATGCGATGGAGCCAGTTGCCCCCAAATTCAACCCATGGTCAGCTTGTCTGATTACCTTCGATCATAGGGATCACCCTACCAGCATCCGTCACAGCGGCTCAGCCGCATTGGTCCTAGACCCAATCGTCGACGGATGCCACCTCACGCGATTCCTTATGGAGGGCGGCAGCAGCCTGAACCTGCTTTATCAGGACACAGTGCGCAAAATGGGCATCGACCCTTCAAGGATCAAGCCCACCAAAACCACCTTTAAAGGTGTAATTCCTGGAGTAGAGGCCTGTTGCACGGGCTCTATAACATTGGAAGTGGTCTTCGGATCTCCGGATAATTTCCGAAGCGAAGAGTTAATCTTCGATATCGTCCCTTTCCATAGTGGTTACCACGCACTGCTTGGACGAACCGCATTCACTAGATTCAATGCGGTACCACACTATGCATACCTCAAGCTCAAGATGCCAGGACCGCGCGGGGTCATAACAGTCAACGGAAACATGGACCGCTCTCTCCGTACAGAAGAGCATACTGCAGCCCTCGTGGCGGAAGTACAATGCGGCCTCCTCCAACAAACTACAAATCCGGCAACGACAACCTCGAGCACCGTCAAGCGAGTCCGGAGCACCCCGCAACAGGATCACCAGGCACGCCAAGAGCGCGACTAGCAGTCCGGCCTCCGCTCAAGCCCCATCAAAGCAGCATTCGTGCCACGCGTACATAATTACGCACTCAAAATACCATGGGCATAGGCGGAGGCGCAGCAGTGACTCAGTCAACAGTGCGGTATAACCTCAACATACCTTCATAACCCTCCCTTTTTATCTTTCAGGACACTGCTTTAGGGCAGACTCTTAAGAAGAGCCGGATTGTTGGACTTACACATGAGCGAAAAACAAGGAGGCAACAGGCTTTGTGCACAAAAGGAAATACCCAGGTGGAATCTGTTCACGATCATTATACCTGTTTTATATACCTACATGCAGCCTGCCCTTGGATATGACATGTTAAATAGTCCTATTTACTTCTGCTTACACGCACCCATTGTAAACATACGCGTAAACGTATTATTCATCAGTGGGAGATAATATATAGCGTCAGCTTATTATTCCTATTTGCGCATTTTTTACAAATGTTTATTTAAATTTGCATCCCTACACCTTGGTACGATCAGTTTGCCAGGGGCTTCTTATGGCGCCTCATAATACGGCAACACAAGTCCGAACACTTTCAACAGTGCGGCACCCTGAACTTATAGCACTATATGCATCAGCTCCGAATCACGTCTTGGGTCAATAGTTGGGTTTGCCCGGCTCCCTTGTTTTGGTACCTTACGTTCCATTATATCGGCTAAGGTAGCGTAAGGAGAACTACTGCGATTGTGTCACGGTTCTTGTGCACAAGCACCTCAGTAGAGAAAGGCAAAAACTGACCGGCATGATGCGGCCAGAGCTGGTCGCTGTTCGAGAGGTCTTAAAATCCTTAAATATTTTTTCCGCTTTAGGCGAGGAATCGGCCTCGTCCGATTTAGGCGTATATAGCGCCCCAATTCGGCCTTCCGAATTCTAGGGGCTTCGCCGAAATTTAAAATTGTAGACTTTTATGGCTAAGTGAAAGTTATAAAGCCGCATAGTCCTATTGCCTTGTTCGCTGTGCCGGATACCTCCTTAAGGGACCAAAAATTTGGATAAATAGTGTCTGGGTTTTTCCAGGAACACCCCAGTATTAATTGCATGGGGGCGGAAGCCGACGATTGGCCTACTTTTAGAATTCTATAAACAGCCTCATAGAAGGTAATATTTTAAATCAAAAGCGCTACATAGCGCAAGTAACTTCGTCTTTATATTACAACAAATGACATAAGTACATTTACTCAAGGATCGTGTCTTTGGCACATTCATCGGCCACGAGACGAGCGCCCTTCATAACTCCATCATAATATTTCTCGGGACAGCGATGCGCCTTGCCCTCCGGCGGCCCGTCCTTCACCAGCTTCTCCACATCCACCTGGCCCCAATGCACCTTCGCACGGGCAAAGGCCCGGCGGGCACCCTCAATGCAAACAGATCGCTTGATCACTTCAAGCCACGGACAGGCATTTACCATCCGCTTGATCAGGCCGAAGTAGCTAGTGGGCAGGGGCTCACCAGGCCACATCCGGACTATGAAATCTTACATAGCCACTTCGGCCGCCCTCTGGAGTTCAACCAACTGCTTCAGTTGGTCACTCAGAGGCGTTGGGTGTTTGGCCCCAGCATACTGGGACCAGAACAGCTTCTCTGTTGAGCTCCCCCTCCTTGGCACGGTAGAACTGCGCGGCATCTAATACGCTGCGTGGCAGATTTGCGAATGCCCCTGGAGAGCTCCGAATTCGGGTAAGTAAAAGAAACGCCTCCTCCACATGTTTGCTTTGAATAAAGAATGTCTTACCAGCCGCTATCTTCTTGGCCCCCTGGATTTCCTGCTGTGACTTTTCGGCTTCGGCCTTGGAGTCTTTCACACTCGCCGGGCCTTCACAAGCTCAGTCTCTTTCATCTTAAGATCATGCTCCAAGGACTCGAACTTCTTGCCGAGCTCCTGGAGCTCTTGCTGTACCTCGCCCACTCTAGCATCTTGATTTTCGCGCTCCTTGTGCTCCAAGGCCGCCTTGTCTTCGGCAGCGGACAGCGCTTTCTTCAAAGACGCCACTTCGGTGGTGGCCCCTATTACAAAATCACGA
This sequence comes from Triticum aestivum, assembly GCF_018294505.1. Taxonomy (NCBI): domain Eukaryota; kingdom Viridiplantae; phylum Streptophyta; class Magnoliopsida; order Poales; family Poaceae; genus Triticum; species Triticum aestivum. Next base: position 281,668,870 of record NC_057801.1, on the reverse strand, counting down.
CGCTTTCTCGTTAGAATAAAAAAATCCTTTTTTCTATCCTTTATTATATGAGAGCAGGGAATTACTCACCTTTGTTCTCTTTGAGCTGTCTCTTCATGAGGTCGATCTCTCCCTGCACCTGCTCTAGGTCCCGTTTTAGTCCCGTGACCTCGGCTATGCGGACAACAGCGACAAGCAGCACAGCCTCCTTATTCACATGCACACTTATTATTAGACTCCTACGGATTATAATTGACCCTCCGTTTGGCTTTTGTTTCCGAACACCAAACAGAGTATCAGGGGCTACTACCTATCGGGTGGTAATTTCACACATTTTTATTACTTACCTCAAAGCCTGTCAGGAGACTGGTGCAGGCTTCGGTTAGTCCGCTCTTGGCAGACAGAACCTTCTGAATCACCGCACTCATAAGAGTACGATGCTCTTCAGTCAAGGAAGCACCGCGAAGCACTTCCAGCAGACCATCCGACGCCTCGGGCATACCGGAAGTCATCGGTACGGACAGCTCGCCCTCCCTAGCGAGGGGCCGCCTGCCCGCATCCCAAACCATCGAAGGTTCCGGCTGAGAGCCCGGCTTGCTGCAGCTCTCATCGGCACGATCCGCGGGGATCTTGAACCCCGCGTGTCCGACATCTGGAATTCCGCCTTGGGACGTCTCTAGAGTCACCTCCCCCTGCTCTGGGAGCCTTTGGGACAACACCTCCCTGTCATCCGCAGGTCGAGGAGTAGTGGCCGTCGGGAGCGAGTCCATCGCTGAATCGCTCAAGGACCCATCCAAAGACGATACCTCCGGATGGACCCGGGCCAGACTGCATTTATGTTCGGCGTTATAACAAGAATATGAAGCAAAGTCGCTCTAAAGTACAACAAAGTGCGGAGACTTACGATCTCGCCAGGGGCTTCCCCCTGGGCAGCCACTCTTCCTCGCTGTGAGTGGCCGTGGTGGAGTAGTCCGGAAGGGACACCTTTCCCTTCTTGGACGTCCCAGCCTCCCCCTCCGGGGTGGCTTTCCTTTTGTTCTCCTCCCAGTGCGGGGAGGCAGAATTTCTTCGTGTTTCCCCCTACCTCCGCGGGAGGAATCTGCCTCGTCGTCGTCGGACGACGAGGGTATGATGGCCTTGCGCCGGGGGCCTTTCCCGGCCCCCTGGTCCGCCTTCTTAGGCCCCCATCCTCTCCGGATGGGGCAGCCCCTTCCTCTTCTTCCTCCCCTTTGGGGGAGGAGTGTGCCTCATCGTCTTCGGACGAGGCGTCCGGTACGACCTTACGTCGGCGACCCTTCCTAGTCCCCGGGACCTTCTTTTTCGGCGCCTTGTAGGGCGCCGGGACGAGCATCTCCGTCAGGAGAGCATCGGCTGGACCTTCTGGCAGCGGAGCCGGACAGTCAATCCGCTCCGCTGTCTCCAGGTAATCCTGGTCAAATATACATGATTACTTAAGACTCCCCCATGAATATATTGGGAAGAACAGAATCCGGTGGTAGTCAAAACACTCACTGGACGGGGGGGGGGGGGGGGGGGGGGGGGCGGCATGAAGTCCGCGGTCCTCGGATGTGGGAGGAGGTACTTCGGAGGCCTTGAACAGCGCCTTCGATGCGTTTTTGTGCGTCATGCCATAGAGCTTTCGAAGTGTCTGGTGTTCGGCCAGGACGAACTCCCACAGATTGAATACCCACCTTTGGCACGGAAGAATCCGGCGGACAAGCATGACCTGGACCACGTTGACAAGCTTGATGTTCTTGTCCTTCATATTTTTTATGCAGTTCTGGAGTCCGGTCAGCTCGGCGGGTTCGCGCCAGGCCAGGCCCTCCCTTTCCCAGGAGGTGAGACACGCGGGGGTTCCGGATCGGAATTCGGGGGCCGCCGCCTAGTTGGCGTCGCACGGCTCGGTGATGTAGAACCACCCCGATGCCACCCTTTCACGGTCTCCGCGAAGGAGCCGTTAAGCCAGGTGACGTTAGGCATCTTTCCCACCATGGCCCCTCCGCACTCCGCTTGCTGGCTGCTCACGATCTTCGGCTTCACGCAGAAGATTTGTAGCCACAAGCCAAAGTGAGGCTTGATGCGGAGGAAGGCCTCGCACATGACGATAAACGCCGAGATGTTGAGGACGAAATTTGGGGCTAGATCATGGAAATCTAGCCCGTAGTAGAACATGAGCCCGTGGACGAAGGGATGAAGTGGAAATCCCAGTCCACAGACGAAGTGGGCGACAAACACGACCCTCTCGTGAGGTTCCGGAGTTGGAATGATCTGCCCGGAGTCCGGTAGCCGGTGCGATGTCTGCGGCCAAGTATCCGGCCGCCCGAAGATTCGCGATATGCTTCTCCTTCATGGTGGAGGCCACCCACTTGCCTCCTGCTCGGGACATGTTTTGCTGTGCGGAGAAGACTTGGGCTAGGGCGCTGGAGCTCGAGGAGGCAAGGGTGAGCGAAGGAGGAAGAAGGCATGGGTAAAAATGGGGAACCCTTATCCCTTTATAGAGGCGACGAAAGTGGTGCGCCTCCCCACTTCCCCGTTGAGAATCGCTTACTTCCCAAGCACCACAATTGATGGCGTGGTTGGGTTACCCATACCCGTATTGATGAAAATCCAGTGATAAGGGGACACGTTCTCTGCTTTTACAAGACGTGTCAAGGAAACCGCCTCGCAATATGCGTTGTGGCTGGTTGTGGGAAAACGGTTTGAATAATGACCCGACCATAATGACATGTCATGCTGTCTGAAAAAAGTTGTCAGCAAATTACATTTCTGAAATATCATTCTCCCTACGGTGGTATATGAAGATCATCTTGCAGATCCGGACACGGTATAAGTGTTCGATAATTACTTTGGAGTATTCGGAGATGGAACCCGCCTTGCAATGCCGAAGACAAGACTGCGCGCCGGACTCATCGTCATTGAAGCCTGGTTCAGGGGCTACTGAGGGAGTCCTGGATTAGGGGTATCCGGACAGCTGGTTTATATGCTTCATCCGGACTGTTGGAGCATGAAGATGCAAGACTCAAGACTCCGTCCCGTGTCCGGATGAGACTCTCCTCTGCATGGAAGACAAGCTTGGCGATCCGGATATTATATTTCCTTCCTTGTAACCGACTCCATGTAAACCCTAGCCCTCTTCGATGTCTATATAAACCGAAGAGGTTGGTCCTTAGAAGACCGATCACGATCACAATCATAATCATCATAGGCTAGCTTCTAGGGTTTAGCCTCTATGATCTCGTGGTAGATCTACTCTTGTACTACTCATATCATCAATATCAATCAAGCAGGCAGTAGGGTTTTACCTCCATCGAGAGGGCCCGAACCTGGGTAAACATTGTGTCCCTTGCCTCCTGTTACCATCAGCCTAAGACGCACAGATCGGGACCCCCTACCCCCTACCCGAGATCCGCTGATCTCTGCTTTGGTACCATCGAGCCTGCTGCTGATAGAATGTGGAGCGGGCTTTCGCAACGTCACGCTCCTCCTCCAGGGCGTCCAAATTATCCTGTCGATCTAACTCGACTTCCTTCTCTTCATACATGCGTACGCGAGGCGAATCATGTATTATGTCGCAGGGTAGTACTGCTTCAGCGCCGTACACCATAAAAAATGGTGTATATCCGGTGGTGCGATTCCGCGTGGTCTGGAGCCCCCAGAGTACGGAGTCGAGCTCCTCGACCCAGCACGTGTCCGACTCTGTCAAGGATGACACTAGTCTGGGTTTGATGCCGCTCATGATAAGACCGTTTGCACGTTCGACCTGGCCGTTTGTTTGGGGATGGTAGACGGAAGCGTAGTCAAGCTTAATGCCCATTTTGCCGCACCAAGTTTTCACTTCATCGGCCGTGAAATTTGAGCCATTATCAGTGATGATGCTGTGGGGGACGCCGTATCGGTGTACAACCACGGATATGAAGTCTATCACTGGTCCGGATTCGGCCGTTTTGACTGGTTTACCTTCTATCCATTTGGTAAACTTGTCCACCATGACCAATAAGTATTTTTTTCTTATGGCTTCCCCCTTTAAGAGGTCCGACCATATCCAGCTCCCAGACCACGAAGGGCCAAGCATGGGGATTGTTTGGAGAGCGGTAGGGGGCATATGACTCTGATTGGCAAAGAGTTGACAACCCACGTAGTGCTGGACAAGGTCCTGTGCGTCCGCTTGGGCTGTCGACCAATAGAAGCATGTACGGAAGGCCTTGCTGACTAGTGCTCGAGCCACGGCGTGGTGCCCGCCTAGTCCAGCATGGATTTCAACCAAGAGCTTCCTCTCTTCCTCTTCGGAAATGCACCTTTGGAGCACCCCGGTCACACTTTTCTTATAGAGTTCCCCTTCATGGACTTTGTAAGCTTTAGAACGCCGCACGATTCAATGTGCTTCATTTTGGTCTTCGAGGAGCTCCTGCCTATTTAGGTAGGCCAAGAAAGGCTCAGTCCACGAGGCGCTTACAGCCATGATTTCGTGGGCCGAAGATGTTATTTCGGTGGTGGAGCCTCCGATTATGTCTGATGGTTCAGAATCTGGGGGTGTATTCGGATCCATGCTAGTGTTGCAGGACTCCCCTTCCCATACCACGGATGGCTTGAACAGCCTTTCCAGGAATATGTTAGGTGGGACAAGGTCGCGTTTAGCACCGATGCGGGCGAGAATATCCGCCGCTTGATTGTTTTCTCGAACCACATGGTGGAATTTGAGCCCCTCGAACCGGGCTGACATTTTAAGGACGGCATTATGATAGGCCGCCATTTTCGGATCCTTGGCATCAAAGTCTCCGTTCATTTGTGATATTGCGAGGTTTGAATCCCTGCGCACTTCTAGGCATTGAATTCCCATAGAGACTGCCATCCGAAGACCGTGTAACAGAGCCTCGTATTCGGCTGCATTGTCGGAGTCTGTGTATAATATTTGGAGTACGTACTGGACCGTGTCTCCGGTGGGAGACGTCACACCTGCTCCCTGTTTGGCCATCATTTTAGAGCCGTCGAAGTGCATGATCCAGTTAGAGTACGTGCCGTACTCTTTAGGGATTTCGGATTCTGTCCATTCGGCGACAAAGTCAGCCAGTACTTGTGACTTGATGGCCCGCCGAGCTTGTATGTTGTGTTGAACGGAAGGAGCTCGATGGCCCATTTAGCAATCCGGCCCGTAGCATCGCGGTTACTTATTATGTCGTTGAGTGGTACTTCGGAGGCCACCGTAATCGAACACTCTTGAAAGTAGTGTCGTAGCTTCCCGGATGCCATGAAGACCGCGTATGCTATTTTTTGATAGTTTGGGTATCGGGATTTGCATGGGGTGAGGACCGTGGATACGTAATATACCGGCTTCTGGAGCGGGAATTTGTATCCGTCAGCCTCTCATTCGACGACGAGCCCTGCGCTTACAACTTGATGTGTTGCAGCTATATACAGTAGCATGGGTTCGCCAATATTTGGCGCTGTTAGGACTGGATTACTGACCAATAAGGTTTTTATTTCGTCCACTCCTGCCGCGGCTGCATCCGTCCACACGAAGTGTTCGGTGCATCGAACAAGGCGTAAAGAGGTAATGCATTTTATCCTAACCTAAAGATAAAGCGGCTTAAGGCAGCCACGCATCCAGCTAGTTTTTGGATGTGCTTGAGGTCTGTTGGTATAGCCAACTGCGACAGAGCTCAGATTTTTTCCGGATTCGCTTCAGTTCCTCTATTGGAAACAATGAAGCCAAGCAGTTTCCCAGAGGGGACGCCGTAAACACATTTTTCCGTGTTCAGCTTGATGTTGTATGTTCGGAGGTTATCAAATGTAAGCCTCAAGTCATCTATTAGGGTTTCGACGTGTCTTGTTTTTATGACCACGTCGTCCACATATGCCTCCACTGTTTTGCCGATTTGCTTTTCCAGGCATGTTTGAATCATGCGTTGATAGGTTGCGCCGGTGTTTTTGAGCCCGAAAGGCATAGTGTTGAAGCAGAAAGGACTGTATGGTGTTATGAAAGCTGTTGCAGCTTGGTCGGACTCTGCCATCTTTATTTGATGGTATCCAGAGTATGCGTCGAGGAAACACACTGAGTCATGTCCCGCAGTGGTGTCGATGATTTGATCAATGCGAGGGAGGGGAAAGGGATCCTTGGGGCAAGCCTTGTTGAGGTCTTTGAAGTCAACACACAGGCGCCATGATTTGTCCTTCTTTGGTACCATTACCAGATTTGCCAGCCAACCCAGATGCTTGATATCTCTGATGAATCCAGCCTCGAGTAGCTTGGCTAGCTCTTCCCCCATAGCTTGCTATTTGGGCTCTGAAAACCGCCCTAGAGTCTGCTTGACCGGTTTGTATCCTTTTAGTATATTGAGGCTATGTTCTGCCAATCTGCGTGGTATTCCCGGCATATCCGAAAGGTGCCAGGAAAAAATGTCCCAATTCTAGCGCAGGAAGTCTCGCAGTGCGGCGTCCATTGTGGGGCTCAACTCTGTCCCGATGGAAGCTGTCTTCGTGGGGTCTGTTGGATGGACCTGGAATTTCGCTATCTCGTCTGCGGGTTTGAATAAGGTGGACTTGGGTCGCTTGTCAAGTATCACGTCGTCCCTGTCCATGGTGGCATGCAGCGTTGTTAGTTCTTCGGCTGCTAGGGCTTCGGATAATGCTTCCAGGGCTAGTGCTGCGGTTTTGTTTTCGACGTGAAGTGCGACGTCCGGATCACTGGCTAGAGTGATGATTCCATTGGGTCCGGGCATTTTAAGCTTCATGTACCCGTAATGGGGTATAGCTTGAAAGCTTGTAAACGCATCCCGCCCTAGAAGGGCGTGGTATCCGCTGCTGAAAGGAGCCACTTGGAATGTGATTTCTTCAGACCTGTAATTCTCCGGAGTGCTGAATACCACATCGAGTGTGATTTTTCCCGCACATCGTGCTTCCCGACTGGGGATGATTCCCCTGAAGGTTGTGCCGCTTTGCTCAATGCGGCTTTTATCAATTCCCATCTTGCTAAATGTTTCTTCGTAGATCAAGTTTAATCTGCTTCTGTCATCCATGAGTACTTTAGTGAGCCGAAAGCCGTCTACGATTGGGCTAAGGACCAGAGTGGCTGGTGCCCGGACGGTCTGGAATTGAGGTTGATCACTTGGATTGAAAGTTATAGCAGTGTTGTTCCACGGATTTATTTTTGCATCATGGCAGATTTCAGCGGAGCTTCGATGAGCTCGCTTGCGCCTATTGTTTGAGGCGAAAGTCTCGAAGACTATTAGTACTGTACTGTTTTCTTTGGCGGGATGTTGTTCTGCTTTATGGCTTACAAGAAGATCCTCGCCACATTTTGCTACCTGCCGGAGTATCCAACATGCTCTAAGGCTATGTGTTGGTGTAGTGTCCGGCGTGCCGTGGAGTTTACATGGCCCATTGAGCCATTCTTCCAATACGGTGCCACGCCCTGGGGAGGGCTTTGGTTTCTTGGGGATTGGATCGGCTGACTTACGAAAGTTTGCCCATTTATCTCGGACGAAGGTTTTAGTGAGAGCCGGACTATCCCAAAATTCCGTTTGGGTTTTCCAGGCACATTCCATTGCACAGTACTTCTGTACTATGGTTGCCAAGTCAGCAAAGTGTGCTATATCACGGCGACTTATGGCATTAAGGATTCCTTTGTTTGTGCAGATTTGGCAGAAAAGTGAGACTGCGTCCTCCTCACGGCAGTCCTTGACCTTGCTTAGCACAAGGATGAATCTGGCCCAGTAGCGATGTACTGTCTCTTGGGGATCTTGTCTGATATAGGAGAGAGGGTTTAAGTATGGGTGGGTGGGTGTAGCTGAATCTGGATTCTGATCCAATCTAATGCCCTGGGGCAGGGAAGCTTCCGGGCTTGACGGCTCGGGATCCGGAATGCTGCCCAATTTCTCTGGCCCAGTACCCGATTCTAAGTCCGGGGTCTGGGTCATGTCTTCCCTTGAGAGAATGTCCGGCTCATGGGGCTCGGTGATCCAGACATAACTCTCTCAAGATCTCGTGGGTGACCGACAGGGATTTAATGTCCCTTTGGTCGGGTTTAAGCCCAATCCGATCATAGTCTGTGGAGACTCCCAAAGCAGCAATGTGATCCAAGAGCTCATTAAGGGAGGAGAGCTCCATCGGATCCATCTGTTCGGCAAATTCCGAATTGACGTGGAGGCTATGTGTGATGACCCGAGAGGTTACCGTCGACGCGACAGCCGATGGGGAAGCCATGGTGAAGTCGCCTAGTCTGAGAGTTCAGCCTACAGCCAACGCTCCCCCAGAGGTAATGTTGTTCTTTACAATGAGCCGAGCCATCAAGCCTTGTAGCGACGACACAGAGGAACTCTCATTGAAAGCACCAATGTCGGTGTCAAAACCGGCGGATCTCGGGTAGGGGGTCCCGATCTGTGCGTCTTAGGCTGATGGTAACAGGAGGCAAGGGACACAATGTTTACCCAGGTTCGGGCCCTCTCGATGGAGGTAAAACCCTACTTCCTGCTTGATTGATATTGATGATATGAGTAGTACAAGAGTAGATCTACCCCGAGATCGTAGAGGCTAAACCCTAGAAGCTAGCCTATGATGATTATGATTGTGATCGTCCCTCTAAGGACCAACCTCTCCAGTTTATATAGACACCGGAGAGGGCTAGGGTTTACACGGAGTCGGTTACAAGGAAGGAAATATAATATCCGGATCGCCAAGCTTGTCTTCCACGCAAAGGAGAGTCCCATCCGGACACAGGACGGAGTCTTGAGTCTGGTATCTTCACGGTCCAACAGTCCAGACAAAGCATATAGTCCAGCTATCCGGATACCCCCTAATCCAGGACTCCCTCAGCCGCGGCATCCTTCAGCGCCACCTCGTGAGCGGCGGCGGCTTGGGTGGCGGCCTGCTTTTCCTTCTCAGAGGCTGCCGCGAACCGCCTTAACGCCGCTCGGACAGAGGCATCAGAGTGAAGCCAGCCGGAAACCAGCTCCAGACGCCCGGCTACCATATGGGAGTCGGTGCCCTAGAGGTCTTCTTGCGGCTGGGACATCTCGGAAAGGGCACGTTCCAAGACATTGGGGGATGCGGAAGGACCTGGAACCAGTGGCACAGCAGAAGGAGGAGGCGACAGCATAGCCATGGTTGGGGAGACTAGGGCTCCTGAGCCTTGGGTGCCTCAGCAGCAGCATCGGGTAGCAGCAGCTCCGGGGCTAGCAAGGCCATGGTGCTCATTCTTCATGAGGACGCCCTCCCGGGCCTCGCGAGGATGATCGAGCAGGGGAGGTGCGAACGCCATCACCTCCCCTCCCCAGAGAAGAAGGTGCGGCCGCAGCAGATGGATCAGCCCCAGACGGCGTCACCTTGTTCTCCTTCCTCTTCTTCGCCACAGGTGGCGGCCTAGCCAATCGACGGAGAACATCAAGTACCAACAGCATAATCAAGAACAAGATGGAGCACGGACACTTACTGGTCTACCGCGGTGTAGTCCACCTTCCTCTTGCTAAGCTTGAAGCCCGAGAGCCTCGCGGCCCGTGGCGCAGCCGCATGGGCTCCAGGAGCAGGAGAAGGCGCAACAGAAGGGCTGGAAGCAGCTCCAGGCAGCGTCCTGGCAGAAGCAGCCTCTCGAGAGATCAGCGCTAACCTGCCCCTCGTCAGGATCACGGGTGGATCCTCCTCCTCTTGGGTGGAGTCGGCCTCGTCATCGTCTGGCAAGATGCGGAGGATGTCAGCCCTGCGCAAGGGGGAGGTCTGCCCCGTCCCCTCCGAGTTGCGCTCCTCTTCTTCCTCTTCTCCTCCTCCTCTGTGGGAGTCGCCCGAAGACACATCCACCGGCGTCGTTGCCCTCCGGACCACAAGGGGCGCCGGCGGTACCAGTCCGCGCCCATCAAAGGTGGGCATAGCAGCCACCACCTGCGCTTTGTCCTTGCGATGGAACAAGGGGAGAGTGGCACTCAGCGAATACTCCTGGTCGTCCCCGACCAAGAGGCGAAGAGCTGCGGCCAGCTCCTCATCAGTCAAAGCCAACGGATTCAGGCGAAGCTTGCCGTCTGCACCCCCAAGCATCCATAAGGGGCACGAGCGCGCCTAAAGTGGAGCCACGTGCTGCATCAAGAACTGCCTGAGGAGTGGGGCCCCTGTTAGCTTCGCCACCTTCGCGTTGCCCGGCTTCAGGTCGGCATTCATCCTCTCCAGCACCAACATCGCCCGATCGCCAGTGAGCTTCGTGCGAGACCACCCTTTGTCAGACTGGGGCATCTCCGTTGGCAGCACCAACCGGGGGTGGACATACTTGGCATCCATCATGACCCACTTGCTCTGGAAGCCGTCAACCCTCTTCCCGGCCTTCGAAATTGCGTTGGCCTTGCCGTACGCGACGAAATTGGCACACGCCAAGGTGTGGTCGCTGTTGGTTCAGAGGAGGAGGAAGTGGTGCAGCAGAGCCATGGGCGGCATCACCCCAACATACGCCTTGCAGTAGTAGGCGAAAATCGACAAGAGAAGAATGGATTTGGGTTGGAGCTGAAGGGCCTGCAACCTGTAACGGCGGAGGACGTTGTAGAAGAAGTCGGAGAAGGGGGAACTAGGCCTGCGAGGACGGTGTTCTTGAAGAATGGATAGAAAGAGCTCCCCTAAGCCTCCAGCACAGCGGAGCCAGCCCGGAGTTAGCTCTTCCCCTTTTCATTGATCTCCCCCGCTGTCAGCAGGCGCGTGGCGGCGAGATTCTTCTCCGGGAAAATGGGCGTGTCCAGGGCTGGCTCTTACCAAGCTGGCACCACGTCAACCTTTGCCTTGCGGGGTGCCATCGGTCGCTGAGAGGGAAAGGATCGAAGCAGATCTGGAGATTTCGGAAGCAAGGAGCTAGGAAGGGGATCTAGAGCAAGACGAAGGAAAGCAATGAAGGCAAGCAATGAAGACAAGCCTTGCCCGCGCCAGCCTTTTGTCAGATGGGCAATTGCCGAGGCAGCCTGGGAAAGTGGAGACGCCCATGTCCAATCGGTAGCCACACGTCGACCAAGGCCGCATGCTGTTGGGGCCCGTGGCGCTTCGCACTTGCCCTTTGGCTTCGCCGCTAAGCCAAGCCCGCGCGCGCCTTGGGATCGGAGGCTACTGTCGGTGTTCTGGGAACAAGGGTCCCCAGACTTGCGTGCCTGCGCCCCGCGGCATGGCTCCACGAGTGGCCCAGTATGGCCCGTCTTCGTCAACCAACACTCAAGACCCTCGCGAGGGGCCAAGCCTCGCAAGGCGGGCGACACAAGGCCTCCTCAGGAGCGGCCTTACCAGGCATGCTCGCGAGGAGGCGGAGAGATCAAGGCAAGGGGTACCTCATGAGGTTCCCATGACGTAAGCCATGATGACCAAGGCCAGGCGGGCGCCAGCGCACGCAGTGTCCTCGTTTCCCCTTTGGTGCTAAGGGGGCAAGCGCAGGCGCAGAGTACCGAGCCATCAGGCAAAGGTTTCCATATTGGTGCAACAAGACCAAGACCAGCAGGACGGCAGGACGGAGGTCATGGTGGAGCCTAAGACAACGTCACCACCAGCACCTTTGATAGGCGAAGACCACCTTTAGTATGGATAGCTTGTACTAGCTGTCCCCTTTCAAATTGGCCGTTGTTGGACCCCTTCCCGCTCAATATTTGGGGAGAGGACCAGGGCCTCTATAGATAGGACGTATCCACCACCATAGAGAGGGATCGATTCCTCCCCGAGCAACCCACCAAGCACAAGAACACCTCTCCTTAGGAGGCTGTTCTTCCCTTGTACTGTTCATCATCAGCCCCAGAGGCAATCCACCACCACCACACTGGAGTAGGGTATTACACCACGACGGTGGCTCAAACCAGTATAAATCTTGTGTCTCTTGTGTTGTGAGTTCATTGAGCTAAGCTTAGAGATAGCAGCGAGGCTGACGGCGAGATTCGGTAAGGGGAAATCTTCTTGCGCACCCCAGTGTTCGAACCTCAAGGGTTTTGTCGGAACCCTAAATCCAATAGCGAGCTCCTCCTTAATCTTGATGTCGCGGACGCCAGCAGTGAACGCTGAAATGATGGCCTCGTCCGACACCTTGGGGATCTTGAGGTGAACATTGTTGAAGCAATGGATATACTTCTGGAGGATCTCTCTTGGCTGCTGCTTGATGCGTTGCAGGTCACCCGCGGCCGGCGGACGGTCGTGAGTGCCCTGGAAGTTGGCGATGAAGTGGTTGTGCATCTCCTCCCAGGAAGAGACCAATCCCATGGGGAGATTTAGGAGCCAAGAACACGCGCCATCCTTGAGGGCCATGGGGAACCAGTTCACCATGATCTTCTTGTTGCCGCCGGCCGCCTCGATGCTCAGCTCGTAGAGCTGCAGGAACTCGACGGGGTCGACGGTGCCGTCATAGTGTGGAGGCAGGTCGGGCTTGAACTTGCTGGGCCAGATGACGTTGTGAAGCTCCGAGGTGAATACATGACATCCTGATGTGGCCACGGCGGCCCGGCGAGGAGGTGGAGCTTGATCCTGGTGCACGCAGGCTTGACGTGGGGGTGCTGGAAGCACGCGTGCTTCTCCTTGAGGATGCTGCATCACCTGGCAATTCACCTCTTCCCGTGCAGGTGCCTAGCGCGACGGGTCGGGCCATGGTGCCACATGCCTTGGCTTGATGATGATGCCCTGGGCTGGAGGTGGTGGAGGAGCCCCATGAGCCACGTCGGCAGCGGCAGGCAGCTGCTGAGGCAGTGAGCGGGCTGGTGCAGCAAAGCCCCCAGCCACGCTGACGAGCCCAGTGATCCGCTCGAGCCACTCCTCGTAGAAGTTGTCGATCGAGCAATAGAAAAGGAGCTCCCGCGCCATGAGCAGAGCAGCCTGCGCCTTCGCTGGGCCGTGACGCGCGTGGGAGGATGAAGTTGCCAGAGTTAGTGACGGAGTGGTGGTGCACCCGTTGTGGCGCACCAAAGGGTGCAGCAAAGAATCTTGCTGCTCGTGGGTGGCAGGGCCCATGACGGCATTGGCCATTGGAGACGGAGCACGACGAGCACAACCATTGCCCGTCGGAGCCGTCTGAGCAACGCGGGCGGCAACTACGGCTCGGCACTCGGCGCTCGCCCGGCGTGCGTCAGCCATGGAGGTGTCAAAGTGACGGTGGATCGATCGATGGAAGAGAGGATCCGACGCACCCCTACCTAGCACGCCAAATGTTGGATTGCGGGTTCCACAAACCCTTGAAAGGTTCGAAATCTAGGGTGCGTGCAGATATCTCAACCTACCCAGCCTGCCTACTCGCAACCCTCCTAAGCCTAGCGCGTCAGGCTCAAGGAGACGAAGAGACACAACAGTTTATCCTGGTTCGGGCCACCTTGCGGTGTAATACCCTACTCCAGCGTTTTTTGTGGATTGCCTCGAAGGGCTGAGGATGCACTAGTACAGTGGATGAACTGGCCTCAGGAGGTGAGGTGTTCTTGAGCTCAAGAGAGTTGGTGAGGTGGTCGGGTGAGAGTGGATCCGATTCAACCAGATCCCCCCTTCTATGGTGGTGGCTAAGTCCTATTTATAGTGGCCTTGGTCCTCTTCCCAAATGTTGGCGGGAAGGGATCCCACAACAGCCATATTTGAAAGGGGACAAGTAGTAGAACCTATCCTGACTAAAGTGGTCTTCGCCTATGAAAAGCCTCTAGCCGTGACGCTGCGGTGGGCTCAGTGATGACCTCCGTCCTGCCGTCCTAGTGGTCTTGATCTTGTTGCACCAGAATGGAAACCTTTGGATGATTCCTCGGGATTCCACGCCTGAGGCTTGCCTCCCTTGCACCGAAGAGGAAACTGGTACTCTGCACCTGCTCGCGCCCGCCTGGTGCCCGCCTGGCCTTGGTCGTCATGGCTCACGTCAGCCGAGCCTCGTGAGGTGCACCCTGCATAGAACTCTCCGCCCCTCGAGAGCCAGCCTGAGGAGGCCAATTCCCTCGGGGGTCTTGGTGTCGTCCGCCTCGCGAGGCTTGGCCCCTCACGATGGTCTTGAGTCGTTGATGCTGAAGTTGGGCCGTACCAGGCCGTTGATGGAGCCACGCAGTGGTCCACAGGCAGGCAAGTCTGGATACCCCCATATCCAGAACACTGACATTCTTGATATGGAGGTGCCCATACTTGCCTACCTTCGGCCCACTGCGTGGCTCCATCAATGGGCTGGTACACCCCAACTTCGGAATCAACAACTCAAGACCCTCGCGAGGGGCCAAGCCTCGTGAGGTAGACGACGCCAAGACCTCCAAGGCGATCGGCCTCCTTAGGCTGGCTCCCGAGGGGCGGAGATTTCTATGCAAGGTGCACCTCACGAGGCTCAGCTGACGTGAGCCGTGAAGACCAAGGCCAGGCGGGCGCCAGCGGGTGTAGAGTACCAGTTTCCTCTTTGGTGCAAAGTAGGCAAGCAGTAGGCGCGGAGTCGCGAGGAATCAACCAAAGGTTTCCACTCCGGTGCAACGAGACCAAGACCACCAGGACGGCAGGACGGAGGTCATCACCGAGCCCACCATAGGCGAAGACCACTTTAGTCGGGATAGGATGTACTTCTTGCCCCCCTTCAAATCTGGCCGTTGTGGGATCCCTTCCCGCCAACATTTGGGAAGAGGACCAAGGCCAATATAAATAGGACTTAGCCACCACCATATAAGGGGTCGAGGGACGGATCAAGGGAGAAAGAGTAGAGCAGGCATCGGATCCATTCTCACCCGACCACCTGAACAACTCTCCCGAGCTCAAGAACACCTCACCTCCCGAGGCTAGTTCATCCACTATACTTGTTCATCCTCATCCCCTCGAGGCAATCCAGCAAAACACTGGAGTAGGGTATTACACTTCAAGGTGGCCGGAACCAGGATAAACTGTTGTGTCTCTCTGTCCCTTTGAGCTCAACGCGCTAAGCTTAGAGGATCACGAGTAGGTGGGCTGGGTAGGTTGAGATCTCCGCACGCACCCGAGAGTTCGAACCTATCAAGGGTTTGCGGAACCCAAAACCCGACATGTTCCATGACGAGGGCCTGCAGCATCTTCATCGAGGAACTACTCTTCTCATGCAGCTTCTTCCAGCCGGCGTTCTCCTCCTTAAGTAGGTCGAGTTCGTGGTAGAGCTTCGCCTTGTCCTCCTGAAGTTGCAGGATTTCGCCGACCGCCTTCTTATCCAATGCAATGCTCTTCTTCAGCTGCATCACCATGCCGACGGTCAACTCCCCCTGCTCATTGAGCTCAGTGGGCATGTCGTCGAGGCTCTCCTTCAGCAGCTCCACCAAGCAGTCAATGAACTCCTCCTGCTTATTGAGCTGATCGAGCATGTCGTCGAAGGATAACGACTCCAGCGCCGCCAACTCGGAATGTTGGCCTCCGCGGGTATGACGCTCCTGGGAGCCCTCGCCTGTCTCGGCCATGCGGCGAGCCCTGTCTTTTTTTCTGCGGCCTTGGTTGCTGCTCCCTTGTTACGAGTAGTTATCGACCTAGAGCTCTACACACCAGCCATGGCAAGGACGGATGAACAAGAAAGACTTATGAGGAGGAAGAGGTAGAGTGAATTTCGTCTAGTTACTAGTTCCCCTTTTTATAACCTAGTACTAGCACTAGTACTAAAACCTGCATAGTGGGAACACGTTCAGGTTTGATACATACTACTAGGTGTGAGCAAGTTTGCACTTATAATTATACTATACACTTTCGAATATGATGGGAAATAGCTAAAGATTAATTGATGGTTTTGGTTTCGAGGCCCGAAACGGCTCTCGATCAGTTTTCTGGAACACAAATTTCAAGTACTACTGCTCAAATACGGTCGCACAAGTTAGTGATGTAACTGGTCGTACATGTCAGACCAAGCCGATGTGTCGCGGGTCCAACCGACCGTCTATTGGTGCGACCAACCATAAGTATTACATGGTGGAGACTTCTGGTTGTGGCTTCGGTTGATTGTCACGACCAAGCATTCAAAAACTAGTGATAAATAAATTACCATATTTTCCCAAACCACCAAGTATTTTCACAGGAATACAATACATATAGATCGAGTGATTGTCATGGTTGCAAACTGCCATGGTGCCGCAAGTTCAATGCAACCGCAACCGAGTTGATCACTGCATCACCGGCGGGGAAGGAGGGCAGCTCACCTCGCCTACGATGCATGCCCAGCGGTGCCGCCGCAGCTGGTCCCGTGATTTTGCTTCTCCTCCCACCCATTTGAACAGTTGCACCACCTGCTCATGCCATTACGTAGGCATGCACATTCTTTCCTCCGCAGTTGACTCTGTGAATATGATCTCTGCCATTAGCCCTAGCTCGAAATCAAAGCGATGCTGCCAGATGTTGACATCCCTTAGCATCTCTCCCCTGATATCGACTTGCGCCTCCACCTTGTGCTGCGCCAGGCGCAGCTCCATCAAACTTCTCTCCAATTGATGCGACGCTTCCTCGATCCGATTTGGCATATCCTCCTGCTCCACCGATGTGTGATTCCAGAGCAATGGATCCCCTCTAAAACATATGTGGGTTCCGCTCAAAGGCAGTAGTGTTGTGGGCCGCAGCGAGAGGGCAGCCCGCGGGATCCTGGGATCTCAGGGATTATCCATGGCGGGATCCGGTGGGCGAGGCGGGGAGGCGAGCCTAGGCGCTGGGAGAGCCCTATGAGGCTAAGATAAAGATAGTACTACTACTCCACTCCGTCCATATCTAAATACAATGGCCACCAACAGTAGCCCTGGCAAAAATTGATCATGTTGCCTGCATCCTGGTTTATTGGCCCCCTTTTTTGTGCCACTTTTAGTGACATGCATAAATATTATGTTAGTACTTAATCATATGGTAAAAAATTGGAACAAAATACAAAGGATAACAATGGAAGTAGCAACCCATGATTTAACTACTCGCATGCACAGAGTGGAGTAGTAATGTCCTTCTCAACTACTTCCTCCCTCACGTCCACTCAATTTGCATGCGCTGTATTAATTGACCATCAATGAAGTGAAGGACTTTACCCACATCAAATTATAACATGGGGGTGGATATTCATACAAAAATGCGTCCCACCGTGTACCCACGTGTGCGTGCGTGCACATCTTCGCTTCGTGCATGTACTGCCAGTGTGCCTAAGAAAGGACGAGTACATTCTTCTAAAACCAGCAGCACGTCACTGTGATCAATCCACACAAGGAGGTCGCAGCAACGCCTCCACATGTTCCACGTGGCTTCATGAACTGAAAGAGAGACATTGTGTAGCGTGCCATTGGAATTCTAATTTACGTGTTTTGGACATACTGGAAGTAATAGTAAAGTACACGTGCATTGCACGCATCAGATTTGGCAACCAAATTATGAACAAATACCACATTATAGCATGTAAGCTTTGAGTGATATATGCATGATGTAGACATTCGTTTAATTCTTATAGTTCATCTAATTCAAAATCAATTAGTTTTTATAAAAATGTTAGGGCCTCTTTGATTCGTAGGATTTCCAAAACGCGGAAATAGGAAAAACATGGGATTAGAGTGGAATGTCGTCTTGAATCCTATAGGATTGTATGAGTGTTTGATTGTGCATAGAAAAAAACATCGGATTCTTTCAAAGAGGTTTGAGTGGATGGGAAGTTTCCTATCAAATCTAGTGCAAATAAATCCTATGGAAAAATTCATATAGTTTACAATCCTACGAATCAAACAACCAAGATAGGAAAAATTCCTAAGGATTAGAATCCTCCAAAATTCCTTTGAGAACCCTTCGAATCAAAGAAGCCCTTAATATATTTTATGATTCATGGAATTGTGCATTGTAAAGCATAAAGTAAAAACAAATAACGGAAATTCAATTAAAAAAAGTTTGGGCAGTTATGAAACGGAAGATTCTAGAACAAAGGAGAAGCACTTGTGTTTTGAGGTTTGTGCATTATGCTTAAGTTCAACCATGGAGTCTGCTAGATTGTACATGTGGAAAAATCCGGTGGGGTGCTAGAAGGTGGTGCGAGGGGCCAAGTGGAGGGAGACTATGAAGGAGTGCACAAGTGCGATATCGATATTGAAAGAGAGGGGGCGAGAACGTGCGTTGTTGCGCGCAGTGGCGGAGCCATGAAAAATAAATGAGCTAGGCGGCCAAGCATTGCTAATCCTTTACGAGGAGGGCTAATTCATCAACTTAAACCACTTTACCAGCAATTGATCTACTGATCACATTCATATTAGCCTCAACATATAGTGATGTTAGGGGGGCAGGGCCCTTGCTGCCCCCTGTCTTCGCCACTGTGCGCGCGTCTGAGAGATAAAGTGGAAGGCATGGATGATGATACGTCTCCATGTCAGGACCCCGATCCTAAGTCACACCGATCTAGCATGTAACAGATCATATCACTTTGTGGCCTCACGCACGGTATTCCCACGGGTGCCACCTTACCTGGCCCGGGACCGTTTGCGCCTTTTGGCTCACATATATGATAGAGCCGCTAGCATCCATATGACAAAGAACCCGGGCTGACATGACTAGTCGTGAACCCAAAGTGGCACTAACTTACAGGGACAGGCATACATGACCCAACAACGAACGTGTCGGTCATCACCGAGTGAATCCGGACTGTAGCAACTGGGCTAGCAGGACTCCGGTAAACCGAGCTGTAGCAGGCTAACAGGACTCCGGTAGACACCGCGTGACATTTCCCCGAAGGGACAGACACAGGAACGAAGAAGGACACATGCCGGCCAGCCAAAGTGTTCCGGAGCAGTAGCAAGCTACCAAGGCTCAGTGGAAGCACTAGGAGACATTTTCCAGTAAGAGAGGCTACCAAGGATAAACAACTAGATAGTCAGATCCCACACATACCAAACATTTCAATAACATTCACACAATATGCTTGATATGTGCAAATACAACATGGCATCACAACATGACTCTACAACTCAAGTATTTATTCAATAGGTTCCGAGGAGCGAGATATTACAAACATGGATCTCATGACCCAACATTCAGAGCATACAAGTCAAAGCACAAGCGGAAGCTTAACATGTCTGTGTACAGACATCTAGAAATGGAAAAGGCTGAGAAGCCTGACTATATACCAAATCCTGTTGAGGGCACAAGATCGTAGCTGAGGTAACAAGCTAAACGTCGAAGTCCACGTGGAACTACTAGCGAGACTTAATTCTCTCTGCAAAAACATAAATTAAGCAACGTGAGTACAAATGTACCCAACAAGACTTACATCAGAACTAACTACATATGCATCATTATCGACAAAGGGGATGGTGGGGTTTAACTGCAGCAAGCCAGCTTTGACTCGGTGGCTATCCTAAACTACGACTGCAAGTAACTCTTTTGAGGTGGCGCACACGAGTCCACATATTCACCATATCAATACACCACTATGGATCCGCTCCCGTCTCCCTACGAGAATGCCATTCATAGAACTCACGCTTATCTTGCGTATTTTAAAGTATCCACTTTCACTTGTCTATGAACTGTACAGGCAACCCAGAAGTCCTTTACTGCGGACACGGCTATTCGAATAGATCATATTAACCCTGCAGGGGTGTACTTCTTCACACACACTCTCACCACTTATCGCTGTTTACACGACATGTACTCGGCAACCTTCAAGTGGAAGCCCAGCGAGGGTGTCGTCCACGACCTGACTAACCACACAAGTCTCTCGTCCAGGTTTATTGCCTATTCGGGTTCCATCCGCAAGGAGATCCGGCCAGGGTGTCGCCCACGGCCCCAAATGATGTGTGCAGGGTTCCCAAGCCCACCTCGACGGGTGGATCTACGATTGGTACACCATGCCATGGTGCCTAGTCTGTCCCAAGCCCACCTATACCGAGTGCCACTTGGTAGACTACTAACACTACCTTCAAACACCAGAAACTAGTTGCAACTCCTGGACAGAGATCATGTTGATTAATAAGTTGAGAGGGGCACTTAAGCATTCCAATGTGTGGTAGTAGCTGTTCATGAATCACAAACACAGAACTCAGTTCCTGAGGACGGCTTCAATGAGACAACCCACCATGTACTCCTACATGGCCTCTCACCGCTACCTTTACCAAATCATGTTCACACACTTAGCTCACACACAGTAGGACATGTTTACACACCTCCAATTCATCCCCGATAAATCAGACCCGACTCAACTCTAAGCAGTAGCAGGCATGACAACAAACATGAATGAGTAGGCACATCAGGGCTCAAACAACTCCTACTCATGCTAGTGGGTTTCATCTATTTACTGTGGCAATGACAGGTCATGCAGAGGATAAGGGGTTCAACTACTGCAGCAAGTAACAAATATGTCGTTGTTGTCCTAATGCAGTAAAAGAGAGCAGGAGCGAGAGAGTGGGATTGTATCGGAATGAACAAGGGGTTTTTGCTTGCCTAGCACTTCTGAAGATAATATAGCTCTTCATCGGTGTCATCGATCTCATCGTCGGTATCACGTCTATCAAGAGGGGACAATACCAACATCACAGAAGGAAACACAATCAATGCAATGCACAATATGATGCATGATCGTGACATGTCAATATGATGTGGTTTGAGCTAATGCAACTAGCAACAAGTTAAATGGAGTTGGTTTGAACCCTAGGTTCAAATTCAAACTCCATATGTGATTTCTTAAATGCCATTTAGTTGAATTGTACTAAACAGTAGTCATAAGTTGTTCTAACATGCATGAAAAACGTACAGATGGATAGATTTGATTTTTCTGATAATTTTTAATATACAAATTATTTCATTTGGAGTTACGGTTGAATTTCTATGATTTTTAGAAGTTTAGGACATTTTCTGGAATTTCCTGAATAAGAATAAATCCAGAAAATTGCATTACTATGTCAGCACTGCGTCATGCTGACCTCAGCAGGTCAACAGACCTGGTTCAGGTCAAACCTGACCAGTGGGGTCCACTGGTCAGTGACCCAGGGCTGGTTAGTGTCGCTGACAGGTGGGGCTGGTCAACAGACACGTCAGCAGGTCAACTCTGACGTGTGGGGCCGATCAGCGGGTGACGTGGCAAGGTCAAGCTAATGGGTGGGGTCCAACCTGTTAAATTAATACTAAGTACTTTTTTAGCCGGTTAGTTAACCCTGTGGGACCCACTGTCTGTGACACGGGAGTGTGATTAGTGCTTACTTAACCTGCGCCACGTCAGCGAACGGCGTTCAGCCGCCGGTGACCACATCCCGTGGCGGTGGCTCGCCGCGTTGCTCGGGACGGCACTACAGAGCACCGTTTTGCTTGTGGTTTGCGGCTACAACGAGCTGGGAGACTCGTGCATCTAGTGGTGGTGGCGGCAGCAGCTAGGATGGCCGGAGTTGATGGGGACGAGCATTTCCGCGGCGGCCAGAGCTCGGGCACCTGCGGGTTTGGCGTTGTGGTGCGCGTGAGGGGGAGCTGGTGTGTGTGTTGGGCTCTTGGGGGCTTTCTGAGCACGGTGAGTCGCTCCGTTGTGAGCGTGCGCGGTTATGGCCACGGCTACGCCATGGCCGGTGGCGAGAAGCTTTTGGCCATGATGGGAAATGCAGCTAGGGGACGGGAATGGAGGGGGAGAGCACAGGAGAAGCAGTAGGGGCTCACAGCGGATCCATCCGAGGCGGAGGCGAGGCCGGGGGAGCGTCGGAGGCAGCGCAGGGTCGCCGGAGATCTGGGCGGCCGAAGGTTGAAGACGATGACTTGGACGGTGAAGCAGGGCCTCCGGTGTCGTGTAGCTCGATGGAGAAGGTCGAGGAAACTGCACATGCCCACTGTATAGAATATATCCAACATGGAACATTTCAGTTTAGGAGTATTTGGACATTTAAAATATTTTATAGAATTTAAATGTCCAAATTCAAATACCTATGATTTAATTCAGTGACCTTAGGATGACCTAGAAAATTGTGCACCATTTTTGGGAGAGGTTCTAGACCAATCCAAAAATAATGAACTTTTCTGAAGAGCATTTTGGGTTCATTGAAAATATTTTTATTTGAACCTAGTTCATTTGATCTGGTGCTAGGGTTTGAGCAATCCCCATTTCCAATTAAATAAAATTTAAACACGATGCGCACATGAAGGGCTAGCCTAGTGCATACCAGAACTAGGGATGTGACACTCCAACGTATCTATAATTTTTTATTTTTCCATGCTATTATATTACCTGTTTTGGATGTTTATGGGCTTTACTTTAAAATTTCATATCATTTTTGGGACTAACCTACTAACCGAAGGCCCAACCCGAATTGCTGTTTTTTTGCCTATTTGAGTGTTTCGAAGGAAAGGAATATCAAACAGAGTCCAAACGGAACGAAACCTTCGGCAGCGATCTTTTTGGAACAAACGTGACCCAGGGGACTTGGAGTGGACGTCAAGCAACAGAGGAGGCGGCCACGAGGGTGCCCGGCACGCCCCCTAGGGGTGTGCGCACACCCACCCTCGTGGGCCCCTCGAGCGTCCACCGACCTACTTCTTCCTCCTATATATACCCACGTACCCTGAAATCATCGAGGAGCATCACGGGAAACTATTTCCACCGCCGCAACCTTCTGTATCCGCGAGATCCAATCTTGGAGCCGTCGTCGGCGCTCCGCCGGAGGGGGAATCGACCATGGAGGGCCTCTACATCATCTCCAAGGCCCTTCCGATGAGTTGTGAGTAGTTTACCATAGAACTTCGGGTCCATAGTTATTAGCTAGATGGCTTCTTCTCTCTCTTTGAATCTCAATACAAAGTTCTCCTCGATCTTCTTGGAGATCTATTCGATGTAACTCTTTTTGCGGTGTGTTTGTTGAGATCCGATAAATTGTGGGTTTATGATCAAGTTTAACTATGAGAAATATTTGAATCTCCTCTGAATTCTTTTATGTGTGATAAAGTTATCTTTGCAAGTCTCTTCGAATTATCAGTTTGGTTTGGCCTACTAGATTGATCTTTCTTGCAATGGGAGAAGTGCTTAGCTTTAGGTTCAATCTTGCGGTGTCCTTTCCTAGTGACAACAGGGGCAGCATGGCACGTACTGTATTATTGCCATCAAGGATAAAAAGATGGGGTTTATATCATATTACATGGGTTTATCCCTTTACATCATGTCATCTTTCTTAATGTGTTACTCTATTCTTTATGAACTTAATACTCTAGATGCAGGCAGGAGTCGGTCGATGTGTGGAGTAATAGTAGTAGATGCGGGCAGGAGTCGGTCTACTTGTCATGGACGTGATTCATATATACATGATCATGCCTCGATAATCTCATAACTATGCGCTTTTCTATCAATTGCTCGACAATAATTTGTTCACCCACCGTAATACTTATGCTATCTTGAGAGAAGCCACTAGTGAAACCTATGGCCCCTGGGTCTATCTTTTATCATACAAGTTTACCATCAACTTTTATTTGCATATTTACTTTTCCAATCTATATCATAAAAATACCAAAAATATTTATCTTATCATATTATCCCAATCAGATCTCAATTTCGCAAGTGGCCGTGACGGGATTGACAACCCCTTTATTGCGTTGGTTGTGAGGTTCTTGTTTGTTTGTGTAGGTGCGTGGGACTTCTGAGGAGCCTCCTACTGGATTGATACCTTGGTTCTCAAAAACTGAGGGAAATACTTACGCTACTTTGGTGCATCACCCTTCCCTCTTCAAGGAAAACCAACGCAAGCTCAAGATGTAGCAAGAAGGATTTCTGGCAGCGTTGCCGGGGAGGTCTTCGCTCAAGTCAAGACATACCAAGTAGCCATCACAAACACATCTCCCTCGCATTACATTATTTGCCATTTGCCTCTTGTTTTCCATCCCCCACTTCACCCTTGCCATTTTATTCGCCCTCTCTTTCCCAATCTCCTCTCTTTTTCGCTTGTCTTTTGTGTGCTTGTCGCTATGGCTAGTCCCTTATCCTCTCCTATGTCTCCCGAGTTTGAAGTTCTTCACTTCAAGCAAAGGCAAGGAGAAAACCTAAAAGATGCTTGGTATAGGATGATGGAAGCTTATCGTAATTGCACCCTAGAGGTGAATTTTAGAATTCTACTTCGCAAATTATATGTTGGGCTAAATATGTGCCATAGACAACTCTTGGATTGCATTGCCAAAGGAAATTTTATTGAAATTGATCCCAGTATTGCACATTAAATTATAGAGGGAATAGTGGGAACACTACCTCAAAAGGAGGGACCACATGCTACCCAAGAAGAAACACACGTTTTGAAAAGATTTGCAAAGTAACAAAAATCTTACAAAAATATCTGGAACCTCTTAAGAGTGTTAGCGGAAATCTTCACTTCATGAATATGTTGATTACTCTTTGCAATAAGCGGTTGGATTCTTTAGATCTCAAAATTTCTGAGTATGAAGGGAAACGTAAAGAACCTCCCGGATTCGAGCATGACTTCGCTAAAAAACTGAAAACCAAAGATAGCAGTACTTAGATCTATCCTCGCTTTTATGCCTAGCTAGGGGCGTTAAACGATAGCGCTAGTTGGGAGGCAACCCAATTTTATTTTTGCTGCTATTTAGTAATAAATATTCCATCTAGCTTATGTTTAGATGTGTTTTCATGTTTTAATTAGTGGTTGTGCCAAGTAGAACCTATAGGATAACCTATGGTGATAGTTAATTTGATTCTGCTGAAAAACAGAAACTTTGGGCGCACGAAAATAATTTTAGTAATTCACAGAAATGTGCTTTTGCGTTGATTAGTTTGGCTATAGATCAGTAGACAAATTTCCCAGGACTTCCTATTTTTGTAGGATTGTTAGAGTTCCATAAGTATTCAAAGTTATAGATTGCTACAGACTGTTCTGTTTTTGACAGATTCTGTTTTTTCTGTGTTGTTTGCTTATTTTGATGCATCCATGGCTAGTATCGGTGGGTATGAACCATAGAGAAGTTGGAATACAGTAGGTTTAACACCATTATAAATAAATAATGAGTTCATTACAGTACCTTATGTGGTGGTTTTTCTTTCTTGCACTAACGGAGCTTATGAGATTTCCTATTGAGTTTTGTGTTGTGAAGTTTTCAAGTTTTGGGTAAAGATTTGATGGACTATGGAATAAGGAGTGGCAAGATCCTAAGCTTGGGGATGCCCATGACACCCCAATATATTCAAGTATAACCAAAATCCTAAGCTTGGGGATGCCCCGAAAGGCATCCCCTCTTTCGTCTTCGTTCATCGGTAACTTTATTTGGAGCTATATTTTTATTCGCCACATGATATGTGTTTTGTTTGGAGCGTCTTGTATGATATTAGTGTTTGATTTTTAGTTTACCACAATCATCCATGCTGTACACACCATTTGGGAGAAACCCACTTGTTTGTAATTTATTAGAATACTCTATGTGCTTCACTTATATCTGTTGAGCTAGATAGTTTTGCTCTAGTGCTTCACTTAAATCATTTAGAGCACGGCGGTTGCTTAATTTTGTAGAAATTGTTGATCTCTCATGCTTCACTAATATTATTTTGAGAGTCTCTTAGAATAACATGGTATTTTCTATGGTTATAAAATTGGTCCTAGAATGATGGGCATCCAAGTTGGGTATAATAAAAACTATCATAGGAAGTGAATTGGATGCTATGATCAATTTCATACTTGATAATTGTTTTGAAATATGGAGGTGGTGATATTAGAGTCATGCTAGTTGGATGATTATGAATTTAAAGAATGCTTGTGTTGAAGTTGGCAAGTCCCGTAGCATGCACGTATGGTAACCATTGTGTAACAAATTTGAAACATGAGGTGTTCTTAGATTGTAATTCTTATGAGTGGCGGTCGGGGACGAGCGATGGTCTTATCCTACCAATCTATCCCCCTAGTTGCATGCGTGTAGTGCTTGGTTTTTGATGACTTGTAGATTTTTGCAATAAGTATATGAGTTCTTTATGACTAGTGTAGAGTCCATGGATTATACGCACTCTTACCCTTCCATCATTGCTAGCCTCTTTGGTACCGTGCATTGCCCTTTCTCACCTTGAGAGTTGGTGCAAACTTCACCGGTGCATCCAAACCCCATGATACGATATGCTCTATCACACATAAACCTCCTTATATATTCCTCAAAATAGCTACCTTACCTACCTATTATGGCATTTCCATAGCCATTCCGAGATATATTGCCATGCAACTTTCCACCATTCCGTTCATCATGACACACATGATCATTGTTATATTGCCTTGCATGATCATGTAGTTGACATCGTATTTTTGGAAAATCCACCTTCATAATTTCATACATGTCACTCTTGATTCATTGCCCATCCCGGTACACCACCGGAGGCATTCATATAGAGTGATATCTTGTTCCAGTTTTGAGTTGTAATTCATGAGTTATAAATAAATAGAAGTGTGATGATCATCATTATTAGAGCATTGTCCCCCAATTAAAAAAGAAAGGCCAAAAAGAAAAAAAAAGGCCAAAGAAAAAAATGAAAAAAGGCTAAAAAAAAAGGCCCAAAAAGAAAAAAAAGAAAAAGAAAATAAAAAGGGGGCAATGTTACTATCCTTTTCCACGCTTGTGCTTAAAAGTAGCACCATGTTCTTCATATAGAAAGTATTTTATGTTGTCACTTTCATATACTAGTGGGAATTTTTCATTATAGAACTTGCCTGTATATTCCTACGATGGGCTTCGTGAGCAAGCAAGTTGGATGCACACCCACTAGTTTCTTTTGTTGAGCTTTCATACATTTATAGCTCTAGTGCATCTGTTGCATGGCAATCCCTACTCCTGATGTTGACATCAATTGATGGGCATCTCCATAGCCCGTTGATTATCCTCGTCAATGTGAGACTTTCTCCTTTTTTGTCTTCTCCACACAACCTCCATCATCATATTCTATTCCACCCATAGTGCTATATCCATGGCTCACACTCATGTATTGCATGAAAGTTGAAAAAAGTTCAAGATTACTAAAGTATGAAACAATTGCTTGGCTTGTCATCGGGGGTGTGCAAGATGAGAGCATTTTTGTGCGACGAAATGGAGCATGACCAAACTATATGATTTTGTAGGGATGAACTTTCTTTAGCCATGTTATTTTGATAAGACATGATTGCTTTGATTAGTATGCTTGAAGTATTACTATTTCTTATGTCAATATAAACTTTTATTTTGAATCATTTGGATCTGAACATTCATGCCACAATAAATAAAATTACATTGAGAATTATGCTAGGTAGCATTCCACATCAAAAATTCTGTTTTTATCATTTACCTACTCGAGGACGAGCAGGAATTAAGCTTGGGGATGCTTGATAAGTCTCCAATGTATCTATATATTTTGATTGTTCCATGCTATTATATTACCCGTTTAGGATGTTTATGGGCTTTACTTTACACATTTATATCATTTTTGGGACTAAACTACTAACCGGAGGCCAAGCCCGAATTGCTGTTTTTTTGCCTATTTCAGTGTTTCGAAGGAAAGGAGTTTCAAATGGAGTCCAAACGGAATGAAACCTTCAGAAGCGATCTTTTTCGAACAAACGTGATCCAGGGGACTTGGAGTGGACTTCAAGCAACAGAGGAGGCGGCCACAAGGGTGCCCGACGTGCCCCCTAGGGGTGGGCGCGCCCCCCACCCTCGTGGGCCCCTCGAGCATTGACCGACCTACTTCTTCCTCCTGTATATACCCACGTACCATGAAACCATCGAGGAGCACCATGGAAAACTATTTCCACTGCCGCAACCTTCTGTATCCGCGAGATCCCATCTTGGAGCCTTCGTCGGTGCTCCGTTGGAGGTGGAATCGACCATGGTGGGCCTCTACATCATCTCCAAGGCCCGTCTGATGAGTTGTGAGTAGTTTACCACAGACCTTCGGGTCCATAGTTATTAGCTAGATGGCTTCTTCTCTCTCTTTGAATCTCAATACAAAGTTCTCCTCGATCTTCTTGGAGATCTATTCGATGTAACTCTTTTTACGCTGTGTTTGTCGAGATCCGATGAAATGTGGGTTTATGATCAAGTTTATCTATGAGAAATATTTGAATCTCCTCTGAATTCTTTTATGTGTGACTAAGTTATCTTTGCAAGTCTCTTCGAATTATCAGTTTGGGTTGGCCTACTAGATTGATCTTTCTTGCAATGGGAGAAGTGCTTAGCTTTGGGTTCAATGTTGCGGTGTCCTTTCCGAGTGACAGCAGGGGCAGCAAGGCACGTATTGTATTGTTCCCATCGAGGATAAAAAGATGGGGTTTATATCATATTGCATGAGTTTATCCCTCTACATCATGTCATCTTTCTTAATGCGTCACTCTATTCTTTATGAGCTTAATACTCTAGATGCAGGCAGGAGTCGGTCGATGTGCGGAGTAATAGTAATAGATGCAGGCAGGAGTCGGTCTACTTGTCACGGACGTGATGCCTATATACATGATCATGCCTAGATAATCTCATAACTATGCACTTTTCTATAAATTGCTCGACAGTAATTTGTTCACCCACCGTAATACTTATGCTATCTTGAGAGAAGCCACTAGTGAAACCTATGCCCCCCCGAGTTTATCTTTTATCATAGAAGTTTACCATCTACTTTTATTTGCATCTTTAATTTTCCAATCTATATCATAAAAATACCAAAAATATTTATCTTATCATGTTATCTCTATCAGATGTCACTTTCGCAAGTGGCCGTGGAGGGATTGACGACCCCTTTATTGCGTTGGTTGCGAGGTTCTTGATTGTTTGTGTAGGTGCGTGGGACTTCTGAGGAGCCTCCTACTAGACTTATAACTTTGTTCTAAAAACTGAGGGAAATACTTATGCTACTTTGGTGCATCACCCTTTCCTCTTCAAGGAAAACCAACGCAAGCTCAAGACGTAGCAGATGATGAGATGGGGCGTTGGATATATAATTAATGTGGGTGTATTAGCTATGTAATCCTATATAGAGAGGTATAGATTGATTTATGTGTACGTGGGAAAGAGGGTGAGACCTCACTAGATATATAGATTGATCGGTTTGTGTGGAAAACTGGGAAAGACCTAGCTATATACACACACACATAGAGGAACATCGATTGTTGCGCATGCATGTGAGAGATAAAGAATGCCTGATATGATGAAGAGGGGGAGGTGTGTGTGTGCATGCACGGGAGACTGACCTGAAGAAAAATATTGCATGTGTGCGATGGATAATACCGAGTGGTAGTGTGTGTGCATGCATGCACGAGAGAAAGTTAGTGGTACAATTATAAAGAGAAGACGACTACGTGGGTGTAAAATACTAGGTGAGGTCATAATCAATGTAAAGTTCAATTCAAATATTTGAATAAGAGATCATGATCTTTGAAACCCATGCATGCATGAATATAACTGAGATATGCATGGTGTGGTTTGGAAACGAGCATGATATACTGTATACATATTCAACAAGGTCAGACTGATATGAATTTGAGATACTGTTGGTAGAGATCATTTGGCCACATTGCATCCGTGCATGGACACAATATTCTAATTGGGGATGACGGGTGGCTTTCACATGATTGCCCAAATGTTTTTCTACATGATTTGCCATTATTTGTTTTTTACTTTATGCTTTACAACACACAATTCCATGAATCTTAATATAGATTAGTTGTCTTATAAAAACTATATGATTTTGAATGAGATGAACTATAATAAATAAACGAACATCTACATCATGCATATATGACTCAAACCTTACATGCTATAATGTTGTATTTATTCATCATTTGGTTGCCAAATCTCATGCGTGCAATGCACGTGTACCTTACTAGTCTAAATGGTGTTTGTGTGTGTTGTGCGTGTTAAACACATTGTACATAGTATCATACATGGTTTAGATTCTGAACATCTAGCTAGAGTACATGTACTATGATTTGAATTCAACATAAAATGGATACATATATTTGAATTTGTGATCGTATGTACATGTAGCTCGTATTTATATAGGAATTTACTACTCCTACATTCATGTCATGTGTTCTGAAGATAATATTTAGATGGTTGTATAACTAACCCGAGTACAGTCCCATTTAGACAGGGAAAATATAATCAAATTTAGTCCATATGCTAGACAACACGAATTGTTTTTTTATTGTTGAGGGGAGTGCAAATTGATTTGGTACTGTACGAGTTATGTTTGTTGTCCTGATTTTTTTTAGTTTTTTGTTGTTGTATTTGAATGCATTTCTAGTAATATTGTAAAATGGGACATGGCTCTCTCTAGTGATCAGGTGCAAATTGCCTTTTTTTTGTTGTACACGTTAAGCTTGTTCTCCCGAAATTTCAAGTCGTGCCTTGTTATGCCGAAATTTCAAGCTAACATCTCTGTCTATCGTGCTGCGAAACTCCCGCCTCTTCAACACACGCCTTGTTACATATTTAAGATATATCTTTGTCTTGCTGTGTTCTGAAAACTCCCTTCATCTCAACCCGCGCCTTGCTATCCCAAAATTACAATGCGCGCGAAAACTCCCACCTCCCGCGAAATCCCGACACGCGAAATGCCCATGATACCCCTGAACCGAAAGAACAGCCTATCTCAAATCAGTGGGGGTACTTCCATAACTTATCCCACATTTCGGACAAGCGCGTCCCTAAGACATGGTTCCCCCTCCCATCCCATCCGCCCACCCATTCGTACACCGAGGCTGCGAAAACCAGCGAAGCCCCACACCCTTCTCCGTCCGCCACCCAGCTAGAGACTCTTCCCCGACGATGTCGTCCACAACAACATCTCGACGTCCCTCGTCCACCCCATCAGATGAGGATCTATCGTCGATCTTATTGTCCCGCCGGTTCAGCCACCCCGTCCTCCACCTCCAAGGAGCTGCCCTAATGTTTGCCTCGTCTTTCGCACCACCTCCATTCCCACACCACCATCTTCACCTACACCACCAGAAGAGCAGCATCATCACTGTTTGCTCGGATGAAGCTGAGGCCTAATCGGCGCCACGAAAGAGGTTCTACACTAATCGCCGCATTTTCTTCTTGATTCGATCTCACGGTGCTGCCGACGTTGGTCCCGAGCCAACATGGCGTGGATCCATCCACAGCGGTGTCACCGACCACTTCCTCCATGGCATCGCTCCTCGGCGGCGACGTCCACATTAGTAGGACCTGCTGCTGCTTTGGCTCTCGCTCGCCCTACTGCTCTGATCTTGCTCTCAGTCCCCTGCCTGGTCTGCTCTTGCTCTTGCTCTTGGTCGTGTTGCTGCTCTTGCTCTTGCTCTTTGCTTGCACTGAAGCTCTCGCTCTTGCTCTTTCTTGCGTTGTTTCTCCGATTTAGCTACACTTCAGTCGACTGAATCGACTTTTGGGTCAGTCGATTTTTAGGGGGTGGGGGGAGGGGCTCGCCGGAGTTAAGGAAGAACCAGCCGCAGTGGGGAGGAGGGCTCGCCTAAGTGGTCCACTATCTACCTTAGGGTTTAGGATGGGTGCTGGTCGCCGGTGGTGGTGTGGCGGTGGCGTGGGGATCGCGGGAGAAAAAGCTCAAGGGGGTGGGGAGTGGCCAGGGCGGCGGTGGACCGGTGGTGGGGAGTGGTTTTGGGGTAGGCGGGGTGGCGAGGCGGCGCGGAAGCGCTGCCGGCCGGCGGTTTGGCCGGTGGCTCAAGGGGTTGGACGTTGAAGATGAACTACATGCCCTTGATTTTGTATCCAACGGCTGGAAAATTGACTGACTAGAGATGAAAAAGTCAGCCGACTGACATGTAGCCTCACCCTGCCTGCTGCTCTACTATTGCGCGTGCTGCTACTGCACAAGCAGTAGATACTGCTCTCGCTCGAGCCCCTGCAGCTTCTACCCAAGATGCTGCTACACGACCAACTGCCCCGGCTCTCGCATGCGCTGCTGCTGCTGCTACTGCTTTTCTGCTACTAGTGTGTTAAGTTTTGACAGTAAAATTCAGTTTCGACAGTTAAATTCAGTTTTGACAGTTAAATTGAGTTTCAATAGTTAAATTCAGTTTCGACAGTTCAGTTTAGAGATGAGCGGCTAATGTATTTTACATCTAGCACTTTGTGGTTATGTATTTTACCTCATCTATTGGAGATGTTATTATAATTCCACTCAGATTAACGTTGTCTCTCTTGTCCTACTTCAGCCTTGCTGTCGTACAACTCACCGGAGTTGCTCCAATGATGAAACCCTCCATCACAATGGAGCAGTACCCCTGGCTACATCTCTAGACGCCGAAGATCTTCTTCCCCTCCTCCGGCAGCCAAATCAGGTGGAGCATCCTCACCGACCAACCCAATCACGCTGAGATCGACATGGCTTCACCAAAGAGGTTGTACACCTATTGCATCTCTTTTTTACTATACATGTTATATATATTGTCCACTGAGCACACGTAGTAACATGAAATACGATTAGTTTCTCCTACTATATGACAAGCATTGAGGTACGAGGAAACTTAGCTATCCGTGATGGACTCTCTTGAATGCCATCATTATTTATCTTTGCGCGTTTGAGCTGTGCATTTGTAGATGGGCCTGGGAGTTGACCTATTAGGGAAGTGGCCTGGGTCCAAAGTAGTATAAGTAGCACAAAAACATTTTTTGAGTGTAGGCCTTTCCCTGCTCAAGTCTGCCTACTAGAATTGCCACTGCTTGATAGGAAAAGTGAAGGAAAAACATAGGAATTGAAAATTTTTATATGGTACTACTATTCATGCATTTGGTTCAAAGGAATGGAGCAAAGGAAAACTATAGGATTTGTTCCTTTAGTGTCTCCTTGAAATAAAAACCATAGGAATTTTAGTATCCACTTGTCCTCCATTTCAAATTCCTATTCATGAAGCACAAGACTAAGAGATAGTAGCATAATAGCATTACAATCGTACATTTTCTTATGGTTTGACTTAATCTCAACATGCTTCTTTGCATCCTTTGATCTTCCAATTCTTGTGAACCAAACACCCAGATTGGCAGGAATCCTGTGTTTTTAAATTCTCTATTTTGCACGTGCATTCCTATCCTATTCCTATGTATTTCCTATCCCTGCATTGTTAGAATCCTCAAATTCAAACAAGCCCTTACACAATTACTTCTGTTACAGATATGTGTCAAAGAAAACCTTGTGTAGTTTGTTCTGCTCCTACTACGTTGTGTTCCACCCCAACTCAGCTGCTCCAATGACGGAAAGGTTCACCACAGTAGGGATCCGCTCTCCAGACTGTCTTTCATCGCCTCAGATCTTCTTCCCTACCGCCGGCAGCCACGACAACTCCATTACCATCATCAACTGAGCAGATGACCTTGAGGACTACACGGGTCCGCAAGAGAGGTTGCACTCTTTCGTGTCTGCTTATGTTATGCACCGCTTAATATGATGACATGCTACTTTATTGTCCTGTTCACCTATTAGACTCCGAGTCAGGTCCAAACTAATGCTGAAACTTGAGTTTTTAAATAGTTGTGGGGTACATATTGGGGCAGCAAGCAGTACTATCAGTCTACGGTTAATCTCGGGTGCCTACTATGAGTTTCATGTTGGGTGCAAACAAACATTAAAGGAGCCATTATCTGTATTTTTTAACTAAAGCTATTATCTTCCTGCTATCATATTGGTTTTCGGTCTATCCACAGTTTTCTACCATCACTCTGGATTTGTGCATGCACTCCTTACATAATCTCACTATGTTTTATTACTATGCATGTTAGTTATTGTACGCAATGGAAATGAACATGTAGCACAAAAGAGACGATCGTTGTGTGGCAATAAAATTTCATGCATACGTTGCTCTATGGTGGGTGCAAAGGCAGCCCCCCTCCAGCCATTTCGGATTGTAATCAAGAGGAAGATAACTGTTCTCAGGGGTATTCAGAAGAAGAAGACCACTCCTATTTACCCCCTGAGGTCTTCGCTCTAACCTGGCATGCTGATGTTGGTAATAGCATGCATATGGTGCCTTGCATTGCTTACTTTATACATCAAATATGTCATCTCCTTAGTTTAGACATGCTTTATGTGAATGCCATCTGTTTAGTTTCTTTATGGTATATGTGAATCATGCAATGCCATCTTGTTTAGTGAGGCATCATATATGTGAATTTTGCAATGCCACCCTGGTTAGCCAGTCATCTTATATGTGAATTATATCATGCTACCATTTTTTATTACGTATTAAATTTGTCAACAATTTTAGTACATTCAATTACTCTTCCTGTGCATGAGTCATTCGACATGATCATGGAAAAATCTAAGTGGAAACAAGGTCTTCAGAGCAGACAATGCTATCTGATGAAGAGCATGACTTTCTGGTTACAGATAGCCCCTCAGAGGAGGATTTAGAGATAGATGACTAGTCATATTCCCTCCCCCCCCCGAGGTGCATGCTCTAACTTAGCAGGGTTATGTTGATCATATCGTGCGTATGGTGTCTTGCATTGCTATGTCATTTGCTAAGTTTAGACATGCTTTGTGTGAATGCCACCTGTTTAGTGTCTAATTATCATATATGTGAATTATGCAATGCCATCTTGTTGCAAGACATTATATATGTGAATTATGCAGTGCTATCTTGTTGCAAGGCATTATATATGTGAATTATGCAATGCCATGCTGTTTAGCCAAGCGTTATATATGTGAATTATATCATGCAGTCCTTTTTTTGTATTTCTCATTGCATTTGTCGACAATGTTTGTATATTCAACTGCTCTTCCTGTGCATCATCCATTTGAATTGGTGATGGAGAAATCTGGAGTGAAAACAAGGTCTTCAGAGCAAACAATGCTACTTGCTGAAGCAGATATCTTGCTGGTTACAGATAGCTCCTCAGAGCAGGATTCAGAGGCAGATGACATGTCCTATTATCCCCCTGAGGTGTATGCTCAAACTTGGCAGCGTTATATTACTCATATCATGCATATGTTGTATTGCAATGCTTAGTTTTTACATCATATACACAATATTGAATGCCATCTCTGTAGTTGACACATCATATATGCGATTGCCCTCTGCTCACTTGCTGAGTATATAAATCATATATTTGAATTATATCATGCCATGATGTTTACATAGACATCATGTATCTGAATTATGGCATGCCAACCCATTTTCTAAGGACATAATATAGTTATATCATCTCATCATGTTTACATAGTCATCATATTTTGAATTATGTCATTCTATCCGTGAATTATATCATGCCATCATGTTTCCATCGACGGCATGTTTGTGACTTATGGCATGCCAACCACTTTAATAGACACATCATATAGTTATATCATGTCATCCTGTTTACATAGTCATCATATTTTGAAGTATGTCATTCTATCCTGTTTAGTTAGCCATCATACATGTGAAATTGTGTCATGCTATCCTGTTTCATTAGCCATCATATATGTGAAATTATGTAATGCTATTCTATTTGGTTAGAGAACATAAATGTGAATTATTTCATGCCCTGTTTTCTTCCCTAATATCCATTGCACCTATCTATCTTACAATATCTGTACATTCAATTGCTTTTTTTATCAGCCATTTGAATTGCAGGGGCTGATGGCAGAATCTGTGGGAGTAAAAACACAATCTTCAGTAAAGATCATGCTACCGGGCGATGCAGATAGAACCACGGATGTACTTTCCCATGAACCAGCCCCACCGCATTATGGGGACCCCGACTCATAAGTCGTGATCTCCGAATGCACGTGTACAGTGATCCCAGAGATCAATGCTCACTGAACACACAGAAGATGAATAACAAGAGTCTTACATCCATACATACCGTCTTACATAAATTATGACCATTATGGTTGAGTCTTGAGTATAACTTCGCAGCGGAAATCTTCGTTGATAACTTGGACCCATGCCATCTGCCTTAACCCTACAAGCATTCTGACTGGGAACCGTCCTAACTCGCATGTTCGTCACCAAGGTACTCTTCATTATATCCTGTTTTTTCATACCTGGCCAAATAAAATAACCAGTGGCAAGCCAATGAGTACTTTGAATGTACTTGCAAGCAACATGTGTTTTGAAAACAGGGTACAACAAAGCATGATATAGCACTAAGTAGGTCATTTTGCAGAAAGCTAGTTTTGAGTGCAATGACATGTTCAACAACTTGTAAGACATGCATCAGGAGAATTCAAGTAACCATGAGAACATGTTACAGCTATCAACATAAATTGAGTTCGAAATAATCCAACTCAACCATCTTGGCAAGTCTTTTGACGTGACCCAGGTAGTTCTCACTGCTTGTCCATACATTCTCCCAGGTTTTGTAAACATGTGGACGTATCCCAAGAGAGATTACCCAACTGTCCTTGACTGTGGACACGGCTATTCGAATAGTTTTACACTCTGCAGGGGTTTCACACTTTACCCACAAGATCCAGGGAACTTCCATGTCATCCATGACCCGCGGTACCTCATGTACCCGGGGTAAGCACCCGATCACTACCTTTCCCTAGCTGTGACTAACAAGGAGTCCACTCGATTGGTAGTAGCCCCCGTGCCCAACATTGTCACAAAAAAAATCTTTTTGTGGAGCCACGCTCCCATATTAATCACATATCACAAGCACGGGGTACCAACGGTGTATCTGGTGCCCTGTAAAAACAGTCATGGTTGCCCTACCTGGCACGACCCCGTCCTGAGAGTGACCACAAATCACTCCTGTCACTAGTAATGCGGGCATCCATGTTAGCACGAACTAGGTAATCGATAATGCCCTTTCCCATATAAGGGTAGAGTGGTTGCGCATGTAAGGTTGGAGTAACGGTCGCAACTTAAACCAATCCGTTTTCGAAAACAACACACTCATTTGCCTCGGTACACCACTTCTTTAACAAGTGGTTACCTAGTTCATCATCTCCCTCGGGCATTAATGCCACCCGACGGGGTTTTCAAAAGAGTCTTTGAGAATACTTCTGTCTCTAGCACCATGCATACCCGTCCCATTTGCGTCGCAACTATCTTGGCATCCTATCTACTCCCACACGCATAACCCTCATAGGAAGGTAGGGTCATGCACAATGCAAGTATCAACACGGAAGTAACAGAGGCAACCCACCAAAGTGGTTACCATCTCATGATGATTCCAATGCAACAATAATAAAGTGCTATATGAAATGCATAAAAAGGGTTTCATAGACATGGTCAAAGGGCTGCTTGCCTGGCTCATTAGAGTCTTCAAATCTTCTAGTCCATCTCCGAGTATTTAGTTTACTTCGTCAACTAACATCGGAAACAATCATAGTAAGCAACACAACAAGGCAAAAATAGAAGTACTCTAAAAATATGAATTTTCCTTTTCTAGGATACCTCTGGTTATATGAAAAATGACCAGTGTCGTTTCATTGGGATTGGATCAGTGGGTATTTCTGAACATTTCAATATGATGGAATCAAGGGATTTAATGGATCTGCAAGGGGTATACAGAAATATATTTTTGAAAAATTAGTAAGGGCACCAATTTAACAAGGCATGATTTTAGAAGCATCTAGGAGTTGGTTTCACTGGATTTGGAGTTCAAATGATTTTCATATGAATTTGCAAAGTTGACAAATATGAAGAAATGGCTCATCATTATATGTTGCACAAAAAGTATTAATAAAAATGTTGATCACCTAAGCTATGAACTTAGATGTATCTAGAAATTTGAATCATGGCATTTGGATTAAATATGAGCTCTTTGTGATTTTCCAAAGTTTATCATTGAAATGGAAAATGGGATTTTATTTAATTTTTGTGAAGAAAGGTGTTCTGGAAAAATGTGCATGTTGCACCAACAAGTACAGCATGGTTTATGGAGTCACTAGAAATTTGAATTACAAGATTTGGAGTTCATAAGATTTATTTGTGGATTTTACAAGTTTACAGAAAATGAAAAAGAAAAGGGAAAGGGTTTTACCCTTATCCTGCGCACTGGGCGGGAGATAGCAATGGGCCAGCCCAAACGGCCCAGCTGCGCGGGTGGCAGGGGCGACGTCGAAGGCGCCTCGGATGGAATATTCCTTCGCTGCGCGGGTAGAGGGTTTACACCCGGTTCTTCTCCACTTAAACGGGCGGGGCGCGCCCACCAAGTCGCTGACGAGCGGGGCCCGATGCTCAGGCCGTCTCCTACCTCCAGCTCGAACAGAGCAGAGGCAGGGGAGGCGAGGCCGAGCGGGCGCCGGCGTTCTCCCCGGCGGTACCAGCCACCTCCGGCGATGCTCGGCGTACCGGCGTGATCAAGAGAGCGTGCTGCATCCTCCGAGGTGCGTCACGATTGCAGGGTTGGCCAGGCGCGAGCGCATCATCGGCTGCGGCGGGCGAGGCTGGCGGTGGTGATGGAACTCGACGGAACAGCCACGGGGAGGAGAGGTGGAAGCACGGGGGGGGGGGGGGGCTCGCGGTGATGCTGGAGGTGCTCTAGTGCGCTCTAGAGGGGAGGAGGACGAGTGGTGGGTGGGAATTTAGTATGAGGTCGATGGCAAGGCTCCAGCCATGGTGGCGGATGGAGAGCGCGAGGAGGGGAGTGGGTTGGTCCAGGGGGTGCAGGGAGGGACAGAGCTGGAGGAGTAGAGAGGGGGCTCGGGGGTGGCCTTAAGTAGCCGACCCGTGGCTCACCGTGGACGCGGCGCACGGGTGGCCATGGAAATGGCTCGGGCGGCAAGGGAAGAGAGCGAGGGGTTGTTTATGGTGCTCGTGGGGGTGGAGTAGGGTGCCAGGAAGAGAGAGAGAGCGGGGAGAGCTCCGGGTGGAGCCATGAGCTCGCACCCGCATTGGCGGGCTCGAGCGGCTCTGGGCACGCATGGCACGGGTAGGACAGAGAGGGGAAGGAGGGGTCCAGCACAGTGGCGTGTTGCAGACATCGAGGCACCTCGAGTGGCGCAAGGGGGAGGCTCGAGGTGGTCGGGGGACGCGGCGTCAACGGTCGAACGCCCTGCCAGGCGCTCCAGAGCACGACTTTGGCCGGCATGGTGTCCCTTTTTGCGGAATGGGCGCGGCCACTTGTTTCTAGCAGCTGCAAGGGGAAGTAAACAATGGGATAGTGGCATTGGATGCCTTGGAGAGGTGGGTTGAGAGAGGGAGGGAAAATTGTTGTCCAGGGAAGAAAAATGGTTCTCTACCCCCCTTAATCATTGCTCCTTGGGCAGCAAGGCATGTAGGAGTTAGAGGAGGACCAGATGAAGCTATGGGAAGAGTTTCAGCTGATGGAGATTAGTGGAAGGGGTTGAAACTTGCATTTGAAATTCTGCCAAAAGGTGTTTGATGGTGGTTTGGGCTAGCTAATTTTCTCAACTTGCTTTGATACTTAATAGGAGTGAGTGGCATTACAAATTAGTAGTGACCATCAATTTTGAGGTCAAATGGAGAAAGTGGTCAATACAACTTTTGTAATCCCTAGAAATGGGCAGAAATAGTTTTGGCTAGATTTTATCATGCTACCTTGCTTTCCTTGATGCACCACTTGGTGTAGTGTCACCATTTGGGAATTACAGCATGGTCACAACAATTGGGGTCAAAAGGAGATACTTGGCAATGTAGAGTTGTTCACATTTTGTTCTGGACAGAAAGGGTTTTGAGGCAGTTTGATCAAGTTATCCTACTGTACAACTTGTGCCACTTGGCCTACGTAATTGATTAGGCCATCTGAGCATGTGTACCAATTTTGAGACCGATTGGACATGTTTGGTAGTAGAAAGTTGTTCAAACTTGGAAAAGGACAGAAGTGGTTTTGAGAGGGTTTCATGGGGTTATACTGTTCTCCATGACATGAGACTTGGCAATATCATTAAGTTGGCCAATTGTGACAAGGTAGAATTTTCCTGGATTTAATGGGGAACATTTCCTGTGTAAATATTTCAAAAGCTCGAAATATTCAGAAAGGGTTTTTGAGGGATTTGACCAATAATTTAAAATGACCATGTGTTGAAACTCTTATATATGGACAATATATGTCCTATGAGTTTCCCTAAATTTTCCCAAATATTTTTGAAAAAGTAAAATAATTTTAACCCATTAAAGACCATTTCTGGCCTAAAGAAAAAGCTTTTAAATAAAATAGGAAAATAACTTCTAAAATTATAGTTTTGTTGTTTATGGGAGTCCCATATCTAATAGGTGTCAAATATTCTTTTGGAAATATTTTTCATGCCCTAAATTAAGTACTTGTAGTGCAAGCCTTAAGTTAGGAATTTTTGGAAAACCTAATTTAGAAAATACTTTTTAGCCAAATTATTTGCAACCAACATTGGGCAAGGTTTTGGATCAAGGAGAAGGGGTATACGAGTTGGAGGATTTATTTGATTTTTAGAGCATTTGCAACCAACACACAAAATCAAATCAAGGAAAGTCCAAAACACTCAAAAGTTTTTTTGTCAATCCACATTTTACCATGATTTATTAGCTTAAGTGTTGTGGCATGAAATTCAGGGTGTGACAAACCTACCCCCCTTACAAGAATCTCATCCCCGAGATTCCCAAACTAGGCGTGGAAAGGAATACGAAACTTAAATCTGGGGTAGTCTTCATGTCCTCATACTGTTTCTGCTTCCATGTGGTGCTTCATTGATCCTTGAAGTAATTGATGACGTGGCTTTGTGTACGACGTCCTGCTAGATCTAGGTTGCTAGTGGTCTCTCGGATAGGTCAGGTCGGGCTGGAGGTCGATGGCTCAGTGATCGATGTCCTTGTAGAGATCAGGCTAGTTAGGAAGTTGAAAACACTTTCGGAGTTGTGTGACGTGGAAAACATTGTGCACAGTGGGTAATTCAGGTGGTAACTCCCGCTGGTAGCCATCTACCCTTCGTCTTGGAGTGATCTCGAAGAGGGCTGATGAATCTTGGTGTGGGTTTACTTGTCATGGAAATGCTTGGTTCCTTAGAGAGGAGTGGCTTGCAGATACACATGGTCTTCGACGCAAAAGTGTACTTCTTGACGATGGTGGTTAGTATAGTTCTTCCTCCTTGACAGGGTGGTCTTCAAATGTTCCCTAACCAGCTGAAGACTCTTCTTCCGTCTTCGGGTAGACAAGTATATCACCAAATAACGATGACAACCGGCTTGTTCGAGTACTCTGTGAAGACTTGCCCACTGGGTACATAGAGTATAGGTTGGGGCATCGGTGGTTGTCACGGTTGAGTATTGGTTAGGGTCTTCTCGACCTGGGGCCAAAGCTCATGGTCGTGATCTGGCCATGTTATGGCTTGGTAGGGCTTTAGGGTTTCAAGGATTCTTGGGTGCGAGTGAACGTTTATCATCTTATCCTTGAGCATAGATTCGGAGACGCTAACTGTTCTACCTAGTCCTTCAAACAAATCACCATATTCCACCGAAAGCATTATCTTGTATAGGTCAACTCCAATCATTACTCATGCTATTCATATCCTCACGACTCCCAGGAGGAGGTCTAACAAAACTATACATGTCAACTAGCCCCAAACTCATATCTATGCAAAAATAATCCATGGGCAGAATGTACAAGCTACTAATCTTGAATTAAACATCACAATCCAAGTGCTCAGCTTATTCTTCCAAGGTCAATATAATGCATCCCTATCCTAAGGAAACACGTCGTAAGCCACTCCAAGATCTTGTTTGCTTCCTATGAATCAACTCCAACAACCCTTTAACTTCCATCAATCACTACATAATCCAGTAATTCTACAAATCCAAAGTCTAAGGTGTCTCACACGAATCTTCTAATGTCCTATAGTCCCCAAATACTTGAAAGGGCTACCTTACTATAGTCAGTCCAACAATTCCCGCTATTATGATCTTATAAACTCCATGGTCAAGCTTATATAGAATCCTAAATCAACTTCGAGAATTAATACAATCTCCTAGTTTATCGTCCACAGAGAAACATGGTATCATGATCGAGATCATTAGTCTAAATACAATTTACTCCGAACCATGTAGATATACTCAACATCTATACTCAACTAGAATCACGTACTTCAATCCAAATATTATGTCCAATGAGAATTTCTATATGTCTCCCCCAAGTTATTTTCGTAACAACTATCTCCTATCAATATCCCCTGGCTAAGTCAAATCCTCATACCTCCAAGAATTTTAGCTTGTGATCATAACTATTCTACTAAATCCAATTTACTCAGGGGCAATGAGAGTCATGCTACTCTATTAACTGATCCCACCAAGTTCATCTATCAACATGAAAGCCTTATAATCCACCGAAGAGTCTCTGATAATTCCTCAAGGTCTTTGATATAAACTCATCAAGTCATTTGTCCTTTATTCCTATATCCTCAGTTTGGTCCCTCCTATGGCATCGTCAGTTTTGGAGCTATCTTAAGATGAGAAAGTGCTCATTCACTATGTCCACTAGTTCCATAATCAACCTAGTGTTGTGCAAGGTTACAGCGGCTTAACTGGTACGCTTGCAATTCTGTGGGTTAAGCACTTGGTTAAGGATTCGAGCTGGGGTATCTCGTGAAGTCTCGAAGGGTATAGGGATGGGTTTTTAGTCTTGAGGGGTAAACTTAACTCTACGGGGTTCCACTTGGTCGAGGAGGTTGTAGCGAAAGTCCTCAGTGCTAGTTGGTTCCAAAGTAGAGCCCTTGTTGTATCTTTTCTTACTAGTATTCAATTGAGGAGCGAGATGAGAGGGAAAAGTAGCATCGAGGAGGTGGGATGCCTAAAGGGGGTTCTATAGTGCTAGTGCAAACAAACAAGTGCTGAAAGGGCCAAACAAAACAAACAAGGTAAGGAAGGTGATATAGTCGCGTACTTGTTACCTAGGGCAAAAGTGTGACCTATATCAAAACACAAACATATAAAAACAAGCAACACATGATCATGGTTCTATTCGAACAATCATACAGACTTGACTGCGCATAGGGGGTACATGACTCATCCTGCCCTAGAGCTTCTCCGACTGAATAGTCATGCCTTGTGACTCGTGCAGTCTTCTGAGTTTTCCTCAGGTGTTGCTATGTCTCTTGTTCGATGAAACAATCTGGGTTGAGCCTGAAGAATCTTCAACAACTTCTCACCTGATGAGGTGATGGGGTGAAGGTGCCTCCTCGTGGCTGGCATTGACTTGGTCTGCTCTTGTCTTCTTAATCATGATGATCACTTTTGCCTTTTTAAGGTGTCAGTGGTTCTCGGTGGCAATCCTTTATGCAATGACATTAACGAGGCATAGTAGAGGTCCAATCTGTCGGACACATTGTTAACAATATCGTCACTGAGAGCGGTGGATGAAGAGAACCATTTTCCAGCTCACTATAGTGAGGTGGACCAAATGGCTAGGTTATCATCCACCGGTGGTTGCCGATGCAACAACGATAAGGACATGGTTGCTCTATTAGCGATGTATATCATCATCTTGCATTTCCTATGCCCTGATCGTCATAGGCTAAGGTCGCATCATCTTGGGGCAGTGTCAAGGGTGTCACCATCTTCTGGGTCTTCATGTCGTCATTCCTCGAGGATGTATCTTCTGTTGTTATCGTCTTGTTATGGTGTCGCCAATCTTGTTTTCAGAAGATGTGGGT
The DNA here is from genome assembly GCF_018294505.1 of Triticum aestivum. Classification (NCBI taxonomy): domain Eukaryota; kingdom Viridiplantae; phylum Streptophyta; class Magnoliopsida; order Poales; family Poaceae; genus Triticum; species Triticum aestivum. The sequence goes on along the minus strand of NC_057801.1, from coordinate 281,625,549 downwards.
GAATCTCTGACAAGGCATCCTCCTTCTAGACTATCCATGAGGATTTCAAGGAATCTAGTGGTCAGGGGCATAAGGGTTCTAGCGACCAAAAGTTTTGAAGGGGGAAGAGATCAATAATGAAAGTATACCTTAGTTTTTGAAAAACTAAGAAGGGAAGAGAAGTATAGATAGTTTTGAAAATTGGTAATAGTTTTGGGAATAGTTTTTACCCTATCCAATGACCATGCTAACTAAGGCTTCCTATAGTCAGGATGGCTCTGATACCAGCTTTGTGGGGACCCCGAATCGTAAGTCGTGATCTCCGAATGCACGTGTACAGTGATCCCAGAGATCAATGATCATTGAACACACAGAAGCTGAATAACAAGAGTCTTACATCCATACATCACGTCTTACATAAATTATGACCATTATGGTCCAGTCTTGAGTATAACTTCACAGCGGAAATCTTCATCGATAACTTGGACCCATGCCATCTGCCTTAACCCTACAGGCATTCTGACTGGGAAGCGTCCTAGCTCGCATGTTCTTCACCAAGGTAATCTTCATTATATCCTGTTTCTTTCATACCTGGCTAATAAAATAACTAGTGGCAAGCCAATGAGTACTTTGAATGTACTCGTAAGCAACCCGTGTTTTGAAAACAAGGTACAACAATGCATGATATAGCAGTAAGTAGGTCATTTTGCAGAAAGCTAGTTTTGAGTGCAATGACATGTTCAACAACTTGTAAGACATGCATCAGGAGAATTCAAGTAACCATGAGAACAGGTTATAGATATCAACATAAATAGAGTTGGAAACAATCCGACTCAACCATCCTGGCAGGTCTTTTGACGTGACCCACGTAGTTCTCACCGCTTGTCCATACATTCTCCCAGGTTTTGTAAACATGTGGACATAGACCAAGAGCGATTACCCAACTGCCTTTAATCATGGACACGGCTATTCGAATAGTTTTACACTCTGCAGAGGTTGCACACTTTACCCACAAGATCCAGGGAACTTCCGTGTCATCCACGACCCGCGGTACCTCAAGTACCCGAGGTAAGCAACCGAGCACTACCTTTCCCTAGCCATGACTAACAAGGAGTCCACTCGATTGGTGGTCGCCCCCGTGCCCAACATTTTCACAAAATAAATTCTTTTTGTGGAGCCACGCTCCCATATTCATGGCATATCACAAGCACGGGGTACCAACGGTGTGTCCGGTGCCCTGTAAAAACAGTCATGGACACCCTACCTGGCACAACCCCATCCCAAGTGACCACAAATCACTCCCGTCACTAGTAATGCGGGCATCCATGTTAGCACGAACTAGGTAATCGATAATGCCCTTTCCCATATAAGGGTAGAGTGGTTGTGCATGTAAGGTTGGAGTAACGATCGCAACTTAAACCAATCCATTTTCGAAAACAACACTCTGACTTGCCTCAGTACACCACTTCTTTATCAAGTGGTTACCTAGCTCATCATCTCCCTCGGGCATTAGTAGCACCCGACAGGGTTCTCAAAAGAGTCTTTGAGAATACTTTTGTCTCCAGCACCATGCATACCCGTCCCATTTGCGTAGCAACTATCTTGGCATCCTATCTACTCCCACCTGCATAACCCTCATAGGAAGATAGGGTCATGCACAATGCAAGTATCAACACGGAAGTAATAGAGGCAACCCATCAAAGTGGTTACCATCTCATCATGATTCCGATGCAATAATTATAAAGTGCTATATGAAATGCATAAAAAGGGTTTCATAGACATGGTCAAAGGACTGCTTGCCTGGCTCATTAGATTCTTCAAATCTTCTGGTCCATCTCTGAGTATTTAATTTACTTTGTCAACTAACATCGAAAACAATCATAGTAAGCAACACAACAAGGCAAAAATAAAAGTGCTCTAAAAATATGAATTTGCCTTTTCTAGGATACCTCTGGTTATATGAAGAATAATGAGAGTGGTTTCATTGGGATTGGATCAGTGGGTATTTATGAACATTTCAATATGATGGAATCAAGGGATTTAATGGATCTGCAAGGGGTATACAGAAATATATTGTTGGGAAATGAGTAAGGGAACCAATTTAACAAGGCATGATTTTAGAAGCATCTAGGAGTTGGTTTCACTGGATTTGAAGTTCAAATGATTTTCCTATGAATTTGCAAAGTTGTCAAATATGAAGAAATGGCTTATCATTATATGTTGCACAGAAAGTATTAAGAATAATGTTGATCACCTAATTTATGAACTTAGATGTCTCTAGAAATTTGAATCATGGCATTTGGATCAAATATGAGCTCTCTGCAATTTTCTAAAGTTCATCATAGAAATGGAAAATGGGATTTTATTTAATTTGTGTGAAAAATGGTGTTGTAGAATAATGTGCATGTTGCACCAACAGGTAGAGCATGGTTTATGGAGTCACTAGAAATTTGAATTACAAGATTTGGAGTTCATAAGATTTATTTGTGGATTTTACAAGTTTACAGAAAAAAGGAAAGGGTTTTACCCTTATCCTGCGCACTAGGTAGGAGATAGCAGTGGGCCGGCCTAGCGGCCCAGCTGCGCGGGTGGCAGGGACGACGTCGAAGGCGCCCCGGACGGTATACGCCTTTGCTGTGCGGGAAGCGGGCTTACTCCTAGTCCGTATCCACTTAAACGGGCGGGGCCCGCCCACTAAGTCGCTGACGAGCGGGGCCTGGTGAGGGAGTCCTGGATTAGGGGGTCCTCGGACAGCTGGACTATATAGTTTGGCCGGATTGTTGGACTAAGAAGATACAAGATTGAAGACTTCGTCCCGTGTCTAGGTGGGACTCTCCTTTGCGTGCAAGGCAATCTTGGCAATTCGGATATGTAGATCTCCTTCTCTGTAACCGGCTCTGTGTAACCCTAGCCCCCTCCAGTGTCTATATAAACCAGTGGGTTTAGTTCGTAGGACAACAACAATCAGAATCATAGGCTAGCTTCTAGGGTTTAGCCTCTATGATCTCGTGGTAGATCAACTCTTGTAATACTGATATCATCAAGATCAATCAAGCAGGAAGTAGGGTATTACCTCCATAGAGAGGGCCCGAACCTGGGTAAACATTGTGTCCCCCGCCTCCTGTTACCATAGGCCTTAGACGCACAGTTCGGGACCCCCTACCCGAGATCCGCCGGTTTTGACACTGACATTGGTCCTTTCATTGAGAGTTCCACTGTGTCGTCGCTGTAAGGCTTGATGGCTCCCTCAATCATCTGCAACAATGCGATCCGGGGTGAGGTTTGCCTCCCCGAACAGATCTTTGTATTCGGCAGCTTCGTACACTGGGCCAACTCGCTTGGCCATCTGGAGCAGATTGATAGCTACGCCCCTAGCCATCAGGTCAGGTTTGGAAGCTTGAACTACACTGCCGACATCCGCAGAGACTTGATCTTCGACGGATTCGAACCCATGATAGGTGCGCCGTATAGTCACGATGAGCATGATATAGATCTGCCATCAGACACTGTCCAAGAGAACCCACTTGCAGCTGCCCTGGCCCTAGATCTGGAGGAGATCGCGCCATCCAAAGATGGGTGGATAGAACCCGCCACGGAGGCCGGACACTCATCGGCGCTGGAACCGAACACAGACTTCACCTCCAATGAGGTCTATGTCATCGGACCCTCAGACTCGTTTTCGACCATAGACCCCGAACCGCGCATGTCCGTGCTGTCAAATCTGATTGGGCACCGATCATGGAGTTTACCTCCGCGGATATCTTTCAGCACTCGGCCTTGAGTGACGTGCTAAATTCATTGAAGTGTCTCTCCTTGTCAGGAGACTCTTGGCCGAACTATGTTCGGCTTGAGTGCGAAGCGGATGACGAAGAAATTCGTTCCCCACCCACCACCCACTTAATAACCACTGTCGACGACTTAACCGACATGCTCGATTTCGACTCTGAAGACATCGACGGTATGGACAATGATACAGGAGAAGAATAGGAACCACCGCCCACAGGGTGCTGGGAAGCCACCTCATCATACGATATATATATATATATATGGTGGACACACCCAGAGAAAGCAATGGCGACGAGGCAACAGAGGATAATCCCCTCGAGAAGCAATTTAAGCGCCGGCGGCGCCGCTCTAAGCCCCGCCATAGCAAAAATGGTGATACCGGCACTAGAGACAATAGTACTCCGAATGGTGCTGAAGACGAAAACAATCCCACCCATCCATGCTTCGAGCAGGTCGGACAGGAGGATGGGCAAGTTAGCCCTGATAAACAGGCAATGGATGGAGATTCAGAGGACGACAATTTCATGCCTCTCTCTGAAGACTAGGTGAGCCTTGGCGACCAAGAGTTTATCGTGCCTGAGGACCCTGTCGAGCAGGAGCGCTTGAAGCGCCGGCTTATAGCCACTGCCAAAAGCCTGAAGAAAAAGTAGCAACAGCTCCAAGCTGATCAAGATCTGCTAACTGATAGATGGACTGAGGTCCTGACAGCGGTGGAATAAGAACTCGAGCTCCCAACCAAAAGTTACCGAAAGCGCAGGTTGCTACCTCAACTCGAGGAGGAGGCATTAAAGCCTACACTACCAGCACAGGACGCGGCTAACCGGCCACCTCGCATCCGAGACAAAGCGGCGTATCAACCCGAAGTCCAGCCTGCACCCCGTCGCCAAACAAGCAAAAACACGAAGGCCCGGGGCTACACGCATGACCTGCGAGACAAATGGGAAAACAAATTAGGACAGTCAAGATTGTTCTACTGATCACGGGGGCGCGCCCCAACGCGTAACGATGACCGTCACACCGGATATACTAATAACAAATCCGGCCAGGCCGAATACAACAGACCAGACTCGTTTGAACTGCGTCGTGATGTAGCCTGGCATAGAGGCGCCGCACACCCCTTATGCTTCACGGATGAAGTAATGGATCATGAATTCCCAGAAGGGTTTAAACCCATGAATATCGAGTCATACGATGGGACTACGGACCCCGCGGTATGGATAGAAGATTTCTTTCTCCACATTCACATGGCCCGAGGGGATGATCTACACGCCATCAAGTACCTCCAACTAAAACTCAAGGGGTCGGCTCGGCATTGGCTGAATAGTTTGCCGACAAACTCCATTGGAAGTTGGGAGAACCTTGTATACCCATTCTTGGATAACTTCCAGGGCACTTATGTGCGACCACCGGATGCTGATGACTTAAGTCACATAACCCAACAGCCTAGAGAGTCAGCCAGGAAATTCTGGACTCGGTTCCTAACTAAAAAGAATCAAATTGTCTACTATCCGTATGCCGAAGCCCTAGCGGCCTTCAAGCACAACATCCGTGATGGGTGGCTCGCCCGACATCTCGGCCAGGAAAAGCCGAAGTCCATGGCAGCCCTCACGATACTCATGACCCACTTTTGTGCGGGTGAGGATAGCTGGTTGGCTCGTAGAAACAACACAGCAAGCAATCCTAGCACAACAGAGGCTAGAGGTAGCAACGGCAAGCCCCGATGCAACAAACACAAGCGTCGCAAAAATGGTGATAACGCTGGAGACACGGCAGTTAAGGCCGGATTCATTGGCTCTAAGTCTGGTCAGCAGAAAAAGGCATTCCAAAAGAACAATTCAGGCCCATCCAGTCTAGACCGCATACTCGATCGTCCATGCCAAATTCATGGCACCCGAGGAACACGAGCCAATCATACCAATAGAGAATGTTGGGTCTTCTAACAAGCCGGCAGGTCAGGTGCTGAAAACAAGGAGAAGGGCCCTCAAAGCGATGATGACGACGAGGATTCCTGACCACCAAACACAGGAGGGCAAAAGAAATTTCCCCCGCAATTCAAAACAGTGAATATGATAAACGCCATCCACAAGCTGGAACGGACGTGCACTCTTAGGGATGTCGACTCAACGAGCCAGTCGCCCCACAATATAAACTATGAATGATCACTTTCGATCGTACGAATTGTCCGACCAATACCAATCAGGCCAATTCAGCCGCACTAGTCCTTGACCCAATAATTGATGGATTCCACCTCACACAAGTCCTTATGGATGGAGGCAGCAGTCTGAACCTGCTGTATCAGGACACAGTACACAAGATGGGTATTGATCATTCGATGATCAAGCCCACTAGAATCACCTTTAAAGGTGTTATACTAGGTGTGGAGGCCCATTGTACAGGCTCCATCACTCTGGAGGTAGTCTTCGGATCACCGGACAATTACTGTACCGAAGAATTAATCTTTGATATCGTCCCTTTTCGCAGTAATGATCATGCACCGCTATTGAAAGCTCAAGATGCCCGGTCCGCGCGGTGTCATAACAGTTAATGGCAAGGCCGAACTCCCCCTTTGTGCTGAAGAGCATACTGCCGCCTTAACGGCAGAAGCAACGAGTGGCATCCTTCAATCGAACCACGAGTCGACGGCCAAGCACCCGGACACCTTCAAGGGAGTCCGAACTACTTCGCGGCAGGATAGCCCGGCTCGTCCGGAACTCAACTAAAACACTCCGGCAGTAAACGGAGGCACTGCCAGGATAAGCCACACAAGGCGGCTTAACCGCTCCGTGGCACATAGAAACCTTTTTGCACTTTCTTTGCAGGTCTACTTTTGCTTAGGCCAGGACTGGCGACATGGAAGCAACGCGAATGCGTAAGGGAGTCCTTAGATGACCACCCAATTACACTGTGGATCCGCAGACAGCCTCCTCCCATTTGATCTCAACAGGTTCCGAAGTCATATTTCCTTTTATCACATTACTTGTATTCGTACGCATCGACGTGTTATTCAATTACAACATGTGGTTTTTTATGACGCTTACCTATTGTCATTTCTTATTAATACTCGTTGTCAAATGGAATCCGTACACCACGATATCCCGTAATATGCCAGGGGCTTCATTGTACCCATAATAACGACAATAAAGTCCAAACACCTTCGCGGTCGTTCGGCACCCCGAACTTATAGCATCATATGCATCAGCTCCGAATCCTGCCTTGGGTCAATAGTTGGGTTTGCCTGGCTCTCATGCTTTGCTACCTTACGTTCCGCTATATCGGCTAAGGCGGCACAGGGAGAACTACTGCGATTGTGTCCCGGTTCTTCCGGACGAGCGACTCAGTAGCGAAAGCCGAAAACTGACTGTCATGATACGGCGAGAGCTGGTCAGCTGTTCGAGAGGTTTTAAAATCTTTAAGGATTTCTTCCGCATTATGCAATAACAAATGCAGCATGCGACGGATCGGCTTTTCCTCCGATCAGGTGCTTATAGAGCCCATCGTGCGGTCTTCCAAACATCAGCGGCTGCGCCTACCTTCCTTTTGTCAAACTCATATGGCTAAGTGAGAGTGATAAAGCCTTATAGTCCGATTGCCTGGTTTGTTGTGCTGAACACCTCCTTCAAAGACCCAAAACTAGGATAAAGAGTGCTCAGGTTTATCCTGAACACCCCCGTCCTTCCTATGTGGGGGCAGAAGCCGACGAGTGGCCAACACTCAGGATTAATATATAAAACGGCCACGCAGGAGGAGAAACTTTCAGGCAATAAATAATAGAAATGACCTTGTTCAACATTACAAAGGACAACATGACTGTATTCATGGAGATATAATGTCCTGGGTGCATTGCTCCGCCGCAAGGCGGGATCCTTTCAGGACACTATGATAATATAATTCGGGCTTGCGGTGCTCCTTCCCCTCCAGCGGTCCCTCGGTCATCAGCTTTTCAGCATCCATCCTCCCCCAGTGCACCTTTGCGCAGGCAAAGGCCATTCGTGCACCCTCAATATAGACCGACCGCTTGATGACTTCGAGTCAAGGGCAAGCACTCACAAGCCGCTTCACGATCCCGAAGTAGCTGCTTGGAATCAGCTCAGCGGGCCATAGCCAGATAATTAAATTCATGGCTAACTTGGCCGCCTTATGCAGTTCGATCAGCTGTTTCGGGTGATCGGCAAATGGCACTGGATAATTCGGCGCTAGATACTACGACTAGAAGAGCTTCTCTGCAGTGCTTTTTCCTTCGGCTCGGTAGAATTGGGCGGTGATAACCCACAAGTGTAGGGGATCGCAACAACTTTCAAGGGTAATGTATTCAACCCAAATTTATTGATTCGACACAAGGGGAGCCAAAGAATATTCTTGAGTATTAGCAGTTGAGTTGTCAATTCAACCACACCTGGATAGCTTAGTATCTGCAACAAAGTATTTAGTAGCAAAGTAATATGATAATAAAGGTAATGGTAGCAAAAGTAATGTTTTTGGGTTTTGTAGTGATTGTAGCAATAGCAATAGAAAAGTAAATAAGCGAAACACAAGATGTGCTCGTAGGTAATGGATCAGTGATGGATAATTATGTCGGATGCGATTCCTCATGTAATAGATATAACACAGGGTGACACAGAACTAGCTCCAGTTCATCAATGTAATGTAGGCATGTACGTAAATAGTCATACGTGCTTATGGAAAAGAACTTGCATGACATCTTTTGTCCTACCCTCCCGTGGCAGCGGGGTCCTAGCGGAAACTAAGGGATATTAAGGCCTCCTTTTAATAGAGAACCGGAACAAAGCATTAGCACATAGTGAATACATGAACTCCTCAAACTACGGTCATCACCGAGAAGTATCCCGATTATTGTCACTTCGGGGTTGTCGGATCTAACACATAATAGGTGACTATAGACTTGCAAGATAGGATCAAGAACACACATATATTCATGAAAACATAATAGGTTCAGATCTGAAATCATGGCACTCGGGCCCTAGTGACAAGCATTAAGCATAGCAAAGTCATAGCAACATCAATCTTAGAACATAGTGGATACTAGGGGTCAAACCCTAACAAAACTAACTTGATTACATGGTAAATCTCATCCAACCCATCACCGTCCAGCAAGCCTAAGATGGAATTACTCACGCACGGCAGTGAGCATCATGAAATTGGTGATGGAGGATGGTTGATGATGACAACGGTGACGAATCCCCCTCTCCGGAGCCCCGAACAGACTCCAGATCAGCTCTCCCGAGAGAGTTTAAGGCTTGGCGGCAGCTCCGTATCGTAAAACGCGATGAAACTTTCTCTCTGATTTTTTTGTCCGCGAGACAGAATATATGGAGTTGGAGTTGAGGTCAGTGGAGCCTCAGGGGGTCAACAAGACAGGGGGCGCGCCCAGGGGGAGGGCGCGCCCCCACCCTCGTGGATAGGGTGTGGGCCCTCTGGTCTTGATTCTTTCGCTAGTATTTTTTATATTTTCCAAAAAGTGCCTCCGTGGATTTTCAAGACATTCCGAAAACTTCTGTTTTCTACACATAAAACAACATCAAGGCAGTTCTGCTAAAAACAACGTCAGTCCGGGTTTGTTTCATTCAAATCATGCAAGCTAGAGTCCAAAACAAGGGCAAAAGTGTTTGGAAAAGTAGATACGTTGGTGACGTATCAACTCCCCCAAGCTTAAACCTTTGCTTGTCCTCAAGCAATTCAGTTGATAAACTGAAAGTGATAAAGAAAAACTTTTACGAACTCTGTTTGCTCTTGTTGTTGTAAACATGCAAAGCCAGGATTCAGGTTTCAGCAAATATTATAAACTAACCATACTCACAATAACACTTAGGTCTCACAATTACTCATATCAATAGCATAATCAGCTAGCAAGCCATAATAATAAAACTCGGATGACAACACTTTCTCAAAACAATCAGAACATGATATAACAAAATGGTATCTCGCTAGCCCTTTCTGAGACCGCAAAACATAAATGCAGAGCACCTTTAAAGTTCAAGGACTGACTAAACATTGTAATTCATGGTAAAATAGATCGAGTCAAGTCATACCCAATATAAACCAATAATAATGAATGCAATGACAGTGTGCTCTCCAGTGGGTGCTTTTTAATAAGAAGGTGATAACTCAACATAAAAGTAAATAGATAGGCCCTTCGTAGAGGGAAGCAGGGATTTGTAGAGGTGCCAGAGCTCGATTTTAAAATAGAGATTGAATAACATTTTGGGCGGCATACTTTTGTTGTCAATGCAACAACTATGAGATGGATGTATCTTCCATACTACATGCATTATAGGCAGTTCCAAAATAGAATGGTAAAGGTTTATACTCCCCCAACCACCAACAAGCATCAATCCATGGCTTGCTCTAAACAAGGAGTGCCTCCAACTAACAATAGCCCTGGGCGAGTTTTGTTTAATTATTTTGATTTGCTTTGATCTTTTTGGATCATGGGACCGGGCATCCCGGTTACCGGCCCTTTCTCGTGAATGAGGAGCGGAGTCCACTCCTCTTGAGAATAACCCACCTAGCATGGAAGATATAGGCAGCCCTAGTTGAAACATGAGCTGCTTGAGCATACAAAACAAAATTTCATTTGAAGGTTTGGAGTTTGGCACATACAAATTTACTTGGAATGGCAGGTAAATACTGCATATAGGTAGGTATGGTGGACTCATATGGAACAACTTTGGGGTTTAAGGAGTTTGGATGCACAAGCAGTATTCCCGCTTAGTACAGGTAAAGGCTAGCAAAAGACTGGGGAGTGACCAACTGAGAGAGTGACAACAGTCATGAACATGCATTAAAACTAATTCACACTGAATACAAGCATGAGTAGGATATAATCCACCATGAACATAAATATCATGAAGGCTATGTTGATTTGTTTCAACTACATGTGTGAACATGTGCCAAGTCGAGTCACTAAATTCATTCAAAGGAGGATACCATCCCATCATACCACATCATAATCATTCTAACAGCATGTTGGCATGCAAGGTAAACCACTATAACTCATAGCTAATCTAGTATGCCACAAGCAACTATAATCTCTAAATGTCATTGCAAATATGTTTACTTCATAATAAGCTGAATCGGAAACAATGGACTCATCATATTTACAAAAACAAGAGAGGTCGAGTTCATACCAGCTTTTCTCATCTCAATAAGTTCATCATATATCGTCATTATTTCCTTTCACTTGCACGACCGAACGATGTGTATAATAATAATAGTGCACGTGCATTGGACTAAGATGGAATCTGCAAGCATTCAACTCAAGAGAGAAGACAAAGTAATATGGGCTCTAAGTTAAATAAACAATCATGCAAATAAGAGCCACTAAACATTTTCAATATGGTCTTCTACTCTCGACCCCAAAGGAAAGAAAAGAAAATAAAACTATTTACACGGGAAAGCTCCCAACAAGTAAGAAGACGAACAAGAAATATTTTTGGGTTTTCATTTTAATTTCTACTACAAGCATAAAAATTAAACTAACTAATTTTTTTTGGTTTTTCTTAAGGTTTATCGAACACACAAGAAGAAAGCGAGAAAAAGCAAATGAAACTAGCATGGATAATACAATGAAAGAGTATGAGCACCGACGACTAGTGTGTGAACATGAATGTAAAGTCGGTGAGAAATAAGTACTCCCCCAAGCTTAGGCTTTTTTCCTAAGTTGCTCTAATACCAAGGACCGCTGCTACTCTCCCCGGTGTACTGGGAGGTGTAATCAGGATACCACTCGCTGGGCATCTCCAGATCCCACTGGTAGGATGATGCACGATAAGGGTCCAGTTCAGGTTCCGGCTCAGGCTCAGGTTCTGGAGTGGATGCTTGGCCTCGATGAGTGTACACCACTTCCGGTGTAACAAGAAAATTATCTACAGTCAAATCAAACAACATAGGTGCAGCCAAAATAATAGTCTCATTGTGTTTCTTATTAAATCTAAGGTTATACAAAAGCATCTTCTCTTTGTGGTCAATAATAAATGCGTGTGCTACCATGCTCTTGTAGTATAAAATGTAAGGAGGCAATTTTTTCTCCTCTTTCTCATGGTGCCTAATAGGTATCTCAAAATATCTAGCAAGACGTGAAGCATAGATACCTCCAAATATGGGGCCTTTTGTACGATTCAGGCTTAGCCATTTAGCAACGACGGCACCCATACTAAAACTGTTATCTCCAAACAAGACATGTTGAAGAATGATAATATCAGGAACATTGAAGTTTCAACTATTTCCACGACCAATCAAGTATCTACTAGCAAATATGGCAAAGTAGCGTAAAACAGGAAAGTGTATGCTAGAGATTTTCGCATCGGAACCCTTCTTTGGATCTTCTACGGTGATAGTGTTAACAAAGCCATCCACATCTTCACGATGGGGTTCCTCTAATTCTCTCTCAAAGGGTATCCTACATACCGCACAAAAATTACGTAAAGACATTTCTCTGAATTCATCATATAATTGAAATGCTACTGAAGGCGGTGACTTCTTAGGATAATAATAAAAGTTTTGCACGAAAGTATTGGTGAGTAAGAGATACTGATCGATCTGGTCATGGAGGAAACCAGTGAGGCCTGCATTCTCGATCAAAGAATAAAAATCTTCATGAATTCCAGCTTCTTTCAAGAAATTATTGCATGGCCATTCACACGGCCGTACTTCCGCTACGCGAGGAAGATTATACTTGGCTTTTTCCTTCTCTTTAGATTGTTTTTCCTGAGAGCCTTGGCTAGAAGAGCCCCTCAAAAGTCTCCTTAACATTTTCTGAAAATTTCTGAAATTTTAGAAACTTCAAAATAAAAGCGAATAAAACTAAACAAGATTGGTAGCAACTACTCCTACAAGTGCCTAGAGCCTATATCATGCATTAGAATTGCTTGGGACCTCATAAATTTTACATGCAAGCTCAAGAACATGGTCACCTATGCAGCAAAAATTTGCAATGAATAAAGCACTAGAACAAAAACTAATTGGACCAATGGAGGAGTCACATACCAAGCAACAATCTCCCAAAGCAGTTTTGTGAATGGAGCTTTGAGCAAGGAGATCGAAAATCACAGCAAAATGAGCTAGAACTCGTACTTGAGCTGGATGGGGATTTTTTTGGGAAGAAGATGGAGTGTGTGGGTGCTGGCATAAGTGGAGGGGGGCCACCAGGGGCCCACAAGACAAGGGGAGCGTGCCCTGGGTAGGTGGGCGCACCCTCCACTCTTGTGGCCTAGTGCTTGCCCCTCCTGCACTGATTTCAGTGCCTAAAATCCTCAAATATTCCATAAAAATCATACTAAATTTGCAGGGCATTTGGAGCACTTTTATTTTCGGGATATTTTTTTATTGCACGGATAATTCAGAAAACAGACAGATAATACTATTTTTGCTTTATTTATTCTAAATAACAAAAAGTAAAAACAGGGTACATAAGGTTGTGCCTTCTAGTTTCATCCATCTCATGATCATCAAAATGAATCCACTAACAAGGTTGATCAAGTCTTGTTAACAAACTCATTCTGAATAACACAGAACCGGAGAAATTTTGAATAACACTAAGTTACCTCAACAGGGATATGAACATCCCCAATAATAAGAATATCATACTTTTTCTTGACAGTAGGGAGAAGAAATTCAAAACCTCCAAAGATAATAGTTGGAACTTTTCCAATAGAGTTGATGCCATGAACTTGAGATTGTTTCCTCGGAAAGTGTACCGTATGCTCATTACCATTAACATGAAAAGTGACATTGCCTTTGTTGCAACCAATAACAGCCCCTGAAGTATTCAAAAAGGGTCTACCAAGGATAATCGACATACTATCGTCCTCGGGAATATCAAGAATGACAAAGTCCGTTAAGATAGTGACATTTGCAACCACAACAGGCACATCCTCACAAATACCGACAGGTATGGCAGTTGATTTGTCAGCCATTTGCAAAGATATTTCAGTAGGTGTCAACTTACACAATTCAACTCTACGATATAAAGAGAGAGGCATAACACTAACACCGGCTCCAAGATCACATAAAGGAGTTCTAACATAATTTCTTTTAATGGAGCATGGTATAGTTGGTACCCCCGGATCTCCAAGTTTCTTTGGTATTCCACCCTTAAACGTATAATTAGCAAGCATGGTGGAAATTTCAGCTTCCGGTATCTTTCTTTTGTTTGTAATGATATCCTTCATATACTTAGCATAAGGATTCACTTTAAGCATATCAGTTAAGCGCATACGTAAGAAAATAGGTCTAATCATTTCAGCAAAGCGCTCAAAATCCTCATCATCCTTTGTCTTGGATGGTTTAGGAGGAAAGGGCATGGGTTTCTGAACCCATGGTTCTCTTTCTCTACCGTGCTTCCTAGCAACAAAATCTCTCTTATCATAACGTTGATTCTTTGATTGTGGGTTATCAAGATCAACAGCAGGTTCAATCTCTACTTCATTGTTTTTGCTAGGTTGAGCACCAACATGAACATTATCATTAAAATTATCACTAGGTTCATGTTCATCACCTGATTGTGTTTCAGCATCAGAGATAGAAATATCATTGGGATTCTCAGGTGTGTCTACAGTAAGTTCTATTGTTTTTTTTCTTTTTAGAAGAACTAGGTGCCTCTAAATTATTTCTCTGAGAATCTTGCTCGATTCTCTTAGGGTGGCCTTCAGGATACAAAGGTTCCTGAGTCATTCTACCAGTTCTAGTAGTCACTCTAACAACAAAGTCATTTTTATTATTTAATTCATCAAGCAAATCATTTTGAGCTTTGAGTACTTGCTCAGCTTGAGTAGCAACCATAGAAGCATATTTGCTAATGAGTTTAAGTTCATCTTAACTCTAGCCATATTATCGCTCATGCGTCCTATCTTGAAAGCATTATTCTTTAACTCTCTACCAACATAAGCATTAAAACTTTCTTGTCTAGCCATAAAGTCATCAAATTCATCTAAGCATGGGCTATGAAATTTAGTAGAGGGGATTTCAAGTTTATGATATCTATAGAGAGAATTTACCCTTACTACCTGTGTCGGGTTATCAAGACAATGTGGTTCTTCGACAGGCGGTATATTAAGACCATGTATTTCTTCAATAGGTGGTAAATTCTTAACATCTTCAGCTTTTATACCTTTTTCTTTCATTGATTTCTTTGCCTCATGCATATCTTCAGGACTGAGAAATAAAACACCTCTCTTCTTCGGAGTGGGTTTAAGAACAGGCTCAGGAGCTGGCTTAATTGGTTCAGGAATGTCCTCAGGAATTGGCTCAGGAAGAGTCCAATTATTTTCATTAGTCAATATATTATTCAATAGTAATTTAGCTTCGTCGACTGTTCTTTCCCTGAAAACACAACCAACACCACTATCCAAGTAGTCCTTGGAAGCATCGGTTAGTCCATTATAAAAGATATCAAGTATTTCATTTTTCTTAACAGGATGATCAGGCAAAGCATTAAGTAATTGGAGAAGCCTCCCCAAGCTTCTGGGAGACTCTCTTCTTTGATTTGCACAAAATTATATATTTCCCGCAAGGCAGCTTGTTTCTTATGAGCAGGGAAATATTTAGCAGAGAAGTAATAAATCATATCCTGGGGACTACGCACACAACCAGGAGCAAGAGAATTATACCAAGTCTTAGCATCACCCTTTAACGAGAACGGAAATATCTTAAGGATATAATAATAGCAAGATTTATCATCATGAGTAAAAAGGGTAGCTATATCATTCAACTTGGTAAGATGCGCCACAACAGTTTCAGATTCAAGGCCATAAAAAGGATCAGATTCAACTAAAGTAATAATTTTAGGATGAACAGAGAATTCATAATCCTTATCAGTAACACAAATAGGTGAAGTAGCAAAAGCAGGGTCAGGTTTCATTCTAGCAGTAAGAGACTGCTTCTTCCATTTAGCTAATAATTTCTTAAGATCATATCAATCTTTACAGGTAAAGATAGCTCTAGCAGCTTCCTCTTCCATAACATAACCCTCAGGAACAACAGGCAATTCATAATCATTAGGAGAACCTTCATCATCACTATCATCGATAATTTCATTCTCAATAATTTCGTTCTCCCTAGCCCTAGCAAGTTGTTCATCAAGAAATTCACGTAATGGCAAAGTAGTATCACACACAGAAGTAGTGTCATCATAAATATCATGCATAGTAGAAGTGGCATCATCAATAACATGCGACATATCAGAATTCATAACAGTAACAGTTTCAGGTGTCGCAAGCTTACTAATAACAGATGGAGAATCTAGTGCAGAGCTAGATGGCAGTTCCTTACCTCCCCTCGTAGTTGAGGGAAAAATCTTGGTTCTGTCGTCTTTCAAGTTCTTCATAGTGATCAACAGATATAAATCCCAAGTGACTCAGACAATAGAGCTATGCTCCCTGGCAACGGCGCCAGAAATTAGTCTTGATAACCCACAAGTGTACGGGATCGCAACAGCTTTCGAGTGTAAAGTATTCAACCCAAATTTATTGATTCGACACAAGGGGAGCCATAGAATATTCTTAAGTATTAGCAGTTGAGTTGTCAATTCAACCACACCTGGATAACTTAGTATCTGCAGTAAAGTATTTAGTAGCAAAGTAATATCACAATAAAGGTAACGGTAGCAAAAGTAATGTTTTTGGGTTTTGTAGTGATTGTAGCAATAGCAACGGAAAAGTAAATAAGTGAAACACAAGATGTGAAAAGCTCGTAGGAAATGGATCAGAGATGGATAATTATGTCGGATGCGATTCCTCATGTAATAGCTATAACATAGGGTGACACAGAAGTAGCTCTAGTTCATCAATGTAATGTAGGCATGTATTCCGTAAATAGTCACACGTGCTTATGGAAAAGAATTTGCATGACGTCTTTTGTCCTACCCTCCCGTGGCAGCGGGGTCCTAGCGGAAACTAAGGGATATTAAGGCCTCCTTTTAATAGAGAACCGGAACAAAACATTAGCACATAGTGAATACATGAACTCCTCAAACTATGGTCATCACCGAGAAGTATCCCGATTATTGTCACTTCGGGGTTGTCGGATCATAACACATAATAGGTGACTATGGACTTGCAAGATAGGATCAAGAACACACATATATTCATGAAAACATAATAGGTTCAGATCTGAAATCATGGTACTCAGGCCCTAGTGACAAGCATTAAGCATAGCAAAGTCATAGCAACATCAATCTCAGGACATATTGGATACTAGGGATCAAACCCTAACAAAACTAACTTGATTACATGGTACATCTCATCCAACCCATCACCGTCTAGCAAGCCTACAATGGAATTACTCATGCACGGTGGTGAGCATCACAAAATTGGTGATGGAGGATGGTTGATGATGACGACGGCGACGAATCCCCTCTCTGGAGCCCCGAACGGACTCCAGATCAGCCCTCCCGAGAGATATTAGGGTTGGTGGCGTCTCCGTATCATAAAACGCGATGAAATTTTCTCTCTTACTTTTTTCTCCGCGAGACAGAATATATGGAGTTCGAGTTGAGGTCGGCGGAGCCTCAGGGGGCCCACGAGACAGGGGGCACGCCCCCACCCTCGTGGACAGGGTGTGGGCCCCCTGGTCTTGATTCTTTCGCCAGTATTTTTTATATTTTCCAAAAAGTGCCTCCGTGGATTTTCAGGACATTCCGAGAACTTTTGTTTTCTACACATAAAACAACATCATGGCAGTTCTGCTGAAAACAGCGACAGTTCGGGTTAATTTCATTCAAATCATGCAAGTTAGAGTCCAAAACAAGGGGAAAAGTGTTTGGAAAAGTAGATACGTTGAAGACGTATCAGGCAGCATCAGATATGCTGCGTGGCAGCTCCGCAAATACCCCTGGAGAAATCCAAATTCATATTAGTAAACATGATTTTCTCCCTTCAGATACCTGCTTTACATAGAAAAAGCCTTACCCGCCGCAATCTTCCTCGCCTCTTGGGTTTCCTTCAGGGCGCCTTGGGCTTCCCCCCGGGCATCACATGCGGCTTGGCGAGCTTGGGAGAGTTCGGAGTCCTTCCCCGCTAAACTCTGCTCCAAGGTCTCGCATTTCTTCACGGCCTCTTGAAGTTCTTGCTCAGCTTCAATAACCCTGGCCTCGTGCTTTTCGCAAAGAGCCTGCTCTGCGGCTGCCTTCTTCTCGCCTTCGGCCACAGCCTTCTTAATAGCCTCAATTTCGGCCGTCGCCCCTAGAGCATATCATAAAAATAATTTTATCATGCTAACTTATTCATTCGCGCTGAATGCGAACAAGGTTTCTGCATACCTTGATTATCCTCCAACTGCTTCTTCACTCGGCCAAGTTCTCCTTCGGCCCGCTCCAGACTCTGCCTCAGTCCGGAGACTTCCGCAATTTGAGAGGCGGCAGTTGCTACAGACGCTTGATTTTGAACAAAAGAGAGATGCCATAAAATGAGTCTCCTGCAAACATATATTTGATCCTCTGTTCGGTTCTTTCTTTCACCGAACAGTGTATCAGGGGCTACTACCTATACTATGACACTCTTCTCAATCACCCCACCCATAAGGGAAGGTGTTCATCGACGATGGAGGCGCTTTTCAGCGCTGCCGATAAAGTATCCGGCACCTCTGGTTGGACACAGGTTGCCTGCCTGATTCGGGAGCCGTATTGGTCTCCAGAATTGTGTCCGGCTGGGGGCCGAATTCAGGATAGCCCTCGCCGTCAACATCCGTGGGAGCCTTCTCTCCCATGTGTCCGGCCCCTGAAGTTTGATCTCCCGGTGTTGCCTTTATGACCTTTTCCCCCCTCCTTGGCCTGGGTCCTTCTAGGAAGATACCTCGGTATCATTCACATGCTGTGGGGAAGGGGCCTTCGGGGGTATCCCGTTGTCCATAGCATCCAAGCCCAGTGAATCCTCTGATGAGGATTGTTTGGTGCAGGACCTCGCCGGACTGCCGAAAAGCATGGATCAATGTTTAAAACATCATGCCATAGTGAGTCTGGATGCGCAAACATGTTCTGATTTTATATACTCACGAGTTCACTAGGGGCTGGGCCCTGGGATCCCACTCCGGGCTGCTGTCAGCAGTGGCGGTGGACACCTCTCGAAGAGGAGTTTTTCCCTTCTTAGGCGACTCGGCCTACAAAGATGTGGAGGCCGTACTTTTCTTTCCTCCCCTCGTTGCGGATTGGTCTTCCTCCTCTTCCTCGTCCTCTCTAGAGGAAGATAGGGCATTGGAGTCTTCGGATATTGAGTCCTAAGTGCCCCGGTGATGAAGGCCCCCCCTTGTCTTTTTGGCCTCCTTCTCGGCCTTCTTCTTCGGCGCCTTGTAAGGCGCCGGGACCAGCATCTTCGTCAGAAGTGGGTCGGCTGGTTCTTCTGGCAGAGGGGCCGGACAGCAGATCCACCCCGCCTTCTTCGTCTAGCCCTAGGAGAGTTATGGAAAACACATTAAGCATTTCCCTCGGGTTATGCGAATAAAACATATGAATTGCCAACATACAATGACTTACCGAACTTGCAGGGCGGGACAGTTGGTACTCGTGGTCCTCGGCTGAGTCCAGCCACGATTTGCCGGACTTAAAAAGCACCTTCCAGATGTCCTTGTGCGATGATCTAAAGATCTCTAGCAGGGTCTAGTGCTTGGTCGGATCGAATTCCCATAAATTGCAAACCCTGTGTTGACAAGGAAGAATCCGGCGAACCAGCATCACCTGGACTACATTGAGAAGATTGATATTCTTGTCTTCCATATCCTTGACGCGCGTCTAGAGCACCGACAGTTTGTCGGACGAAGACCAGTTCAGGCCTTTCTTGGGCTAGGACGTAAGCCGCAGGGGAGCTCTAGACCGTAATTCCGGAGCTGCGGCCCATTTTGGGTCGCGTGGCTCGGTGACGTAGAACCACTGCTGCTGCCACTCTTTGACAGAATCATTGGAAGTACCTTCCGGCCATGTGACGTTGGGCATATTGCTCACCATGGCACCTCTGCACTCGGCGTGCTCTCCACTCACCACCTTGGGCTTCACTTTAAAGATGTTCAGCCATAAGCCGAAGTGTGGTGAGATGCGGAGAAAAGCCTCGCACACGACGATGAATATCGAGATGCTGAGGAAGGAATTGGGGGGTAGATCATGAAAATTGATCCTGTAGTAATACATGATGCCGCGAACCAATGGGTGGAGGGGAAACCCTAGCCCGCGGACAAAGTTAGGGAGGAATACAACCCACTCGTGGGGTTCCAGGGTTGGGACGATCTGTCACGCCGTCGGGAGAATATGGCTGATGTTCTTAGCCAGATACCCGGCCTCCTGGAGCTTTTTGATATCCTTCTACCGGACGGTAGAGGCCATCCACTTGCCTCCTGCTCCGGATCCGGACATTTTCAGAGGGCCTTTGTGGACGGAGAAGACGAACGCTTGGGCGCTGGAGCTCGAGCGAGAGATAGAATGGATAAGCAGAGAGAAAGGAAAGCGTGGGTGAAAAAGGGGAGCCCTTGTCTCCTTATAAAGGCGGCAGGGATCCTGCGCCTCCCCACTTGCCCGGTAAACTTGCTTATTCCCCAAGCGCCGCGATTGCTGGCGCGGTTGGGTTACCCGCACCCGTATTGATGAGAATCCCGTGATAAGGGGACACGATCTCTGCTTCAACAAGACATGCCAATAAAACCACCTCGCAATATGTGCGGTAGCAGGTTGGGAAAAACGGTTCGCATAACGGCCGGGCCGCAGCGTGATGTCATGCTATGAATAATTGTCAGCAGATTAGATTTGTGGATTATTGTGCTCTCTATGGTGGTATGTGGAAATTGTTTTGCAGAGCCGGACACGATCCTTGTGTTCAAAATCTTCTATGGAGTATTCGGAGAAGGAACCCACCTTGCAATGCCGAAGAAAATTTGCACGCCGGCCTCATCGTCATTAAAGCCTGGTTCAGGGGCTACTGAGGGAGTCTTGGATTAGGGGGTCCTCGGACAGTCGGACTATATACTTTGGCCGGACTGTTGGACTAAGAAGATACAAGATTGAAGACTTCGTCCCCTGTCCAGGTGGGACTCTCCTTTGCGTGGAAGGCAAGCTTGGCAATTCGGATATGTAGATCTCCTTCTCTGTAACCGACTCTGTGTAACCCTAGCCCCCTCTGATGTCTTTATAAACCAGAGGGTTTAGTCTGTAGGACAACAACAATCAGAATCATAGGCTAGCTTCTAGGGTTTAGCCTCTACGATCTCGTGGTAGATCAACTCTTGTAATACTTATATCATCAAGATCAATCAAGCAGGAAATAGGGTATTATCTCCGTCGAGAGGGCCTAAACCTGGGTAAACATTGTGTCCCCCGCCTCTTGTTACCATAGGCCTTAGACGCACAGTTCGGGACCCCCTACCCGAGATCCGCCGGTTTTGACACCGACACCCGATGCTCAGGCCGTCTCCTACCTCCCGCTCGAACAGAGTAGAGGCAGGGAAGGCGAGGCCAAGCGGGCGCCGACGTTCTCCCCGGAGGTACCAGCCACCTCCAGCGATGCTCGGCGTACTGGCATGCTCAGGAGAGCGTGCCGCATCCTCCGAGGAGTGCCACGATCGCAGGTGTGGCCAGGCGCGAGTGCATCATTGGATGTGGCGGGCGAGGCCGACGGTGGTGATGGAACTCGAGGAAGAGCCATGGGGAGGAGAGGGAGAAGCACGGGACGGGGTCGCAGTGATGGTGGAGGTGCTCTAGTGCGGTCTAGAGGGGAGGAGGAGGACTGGTGGTGTGAATTTAGGAGGAGGCCGATGGCAAGGCTCCGTCCATGGTGGCGTATGGAGAGCACGAGGAGGGGAGTGGGTTGGTCCAGGGGGTGCACGGGAGGGAGAGAGCCAATGGAGTAGAGAGGGGGCTCGGGGGTGGCCTTAAGTAGCCGACCCGTGGCTCACCATGGACGCGGCGCACGGGTGGCCGTGGCAATGGCTCGGGCGGCAAGGGGAGAGAGCGAGGGGTGTCTACTGTGCTTGTGGGGGTGGAGTAGGGCGCCAGGAAGAGAGAGAGGGAGCAGGGCAAGCTCCGGGTAGGGCCACGAGCTCGCACGTGCATTGGCGGGCTCGGGTGGCTCTAGGCACGCGTGGCACGGGCATGACAGAGAGGGGAAGGACGGGTCCAGTGCGGTGGCATGTTGCGGACGTCGAGGGATGCGGCGTCAATGGTCGAACGCCCTTTTTGCGGAATGGGCATGGCCACTTGTTTCTGGCAGCTCCAGGGGGGAGTAAACAATGGGAAAGTGGCATTGGATGCGTTGGGGAGACAATGGAGGAGAGGTGGGTTGAGAGAGGGAGGGAAAACTGCTGTCCAGGGAAGAAAAATGGGTCTCTGCCCCCCTTAATCATTGCTCCTTAGGTAGAAAGGCATGTAAGAGTTAGAGGAGGACCAGATGAGGCTGTGGGAAGAGTTTTAGCTCATGGAGATTAGTGGAAGGTGTTGAAACTTGCATTTTGAAATTCTGCCAGAAGGTATTTGATGGTGGTTTGGGCTAGCTATTTTTCTCAACTTTCTTTGATACTTAATAGGAGTGAGTGACATTACAAATTAGTGGTGACCACCAATTTTGAGGTCAAATGGAGAAAGTGGTCAATACAACTTTTGTAATCCCTAGAAATGGGCAGAAATAGTTTTGGCTAGATTTTATCATGCTACCTTGCTCCCCTTGATGGACCACTTGGTGTAGTGTCACCAGTTGGGGATTACAGCATGCTCACAAAAATTGGGGTCAGAAGGAGACAATTGGCAATGTAGAGTTGTTTACATTTTGTTCTGGACAGAAAGGGTTTTGAGGCACTTTGATCACGTTATCCTACTCTACAACTTGTGCCACTTGGCCTAGGTGATTTATTAGGCCATCTGAGCATGTTTACCAATTTTGTGATCTTTTGGACATGTTTGGTAGTACAAAGTTGTTCAAACTTGGAAAAGGACAGAAGTGGTTTTGAGAGGGTTTCATGGGGTTATACTGTTCTCCATGACATGAGACTTGGCAATATCATCAAGTTGGCCATTTGTGACAAGGTATAATTTTCTTGGATTTTATGGAGAACATTTCTTGTGTAAATATTTCAAAAGCTTGAAATATCTAGAAAGGGTTTTTGAGGAAGTTGACCAATAATTTGAACATGACCATGTGTTGAAACTCTTATATATGCACAATATATGTCCTATGAGTTTCCCCAAATATTTTTGAAATAGTAAAATAATTGTAACCCATTAAAGACCAGTTCTGGCCTAAAGAAAAAGCCTTTAAGTAAAATAGGAAAATAACTTTTAAAATTATACTTTTGTGGTTTATGGGAGTCATATATCTAATATGTGTCAAATATGCTTTTGGAAATATTTTTCATGCCCTAAATTAATTACTTGTAGTGCAAGCCATAAGTTAGGATTTTTTGGAAAACATAATTTAGAAAATACTTTTTAGCCAAATTATTTTTGCAAGAAATTATTTTTATGTCCTATACACATGGCATGATCATTGGGCAAGGTTTTGGATCAAGGAGAAGGGGTATAAGAGTTGCAGGATTTATTTGATTTTTAGAGCATTTGCAACCAACACACAAAATCAAATCAAGCAAAGTCCAAAACACTCAAAAGTTTTTTTTGTCAAACCACATTTTACCATGATTTATTACATTAAGTGTTGTGGCATGAAAATCAGGGTGTGACATACACATAAGCCAGACTCATGCAGATTGTAACCCTACCTAGTTGGACAGAGAACCAGCTACACCTCTTCTAACCCCAACCCCAGCAGATAGTAACCCAGTTCCATTTGACACAGCACAGTCTCCACCACAGAGCACCCAAACACGAGCAGTTACTAAGGCACCTGCAGTTCCCAAAGCATGAGGACCACCAGTCTAAACCCCAAGTCAACGCTTAAAGCAAAATAAGAATTGTTCTCAGGTCAGGTTCTGTAGCTATGGTTCATTCTCCTTTGCTCTTGCATCACTGTATTTACTCACACCAACTAATTTCAAATTTTAAGGATGCAATTGAAATTCCAATGGTGCAACAGGTATGTTTTAAACCCGTTTCTTTAACGTGTTTGCTGTTGTAACTTGCTCTATGTTGATTTCTGTTTCAATTGAATAAACAGTTATGTTCTCATGCCATGCACATTACAAGTGTTGTTATTGATGTGTAGTTTCTCACACTTATATATTCTGTGTATGCTACTTTGTCTTAAATAGATATGATTTGAGATGTCTCTATCTTGATTTGGCAACATAAACTAGAATGATATAGACCATACAGTGACCATACTACATAGATATATGTTTGTTTCATGCTATTATCCTGTCCACCTTACTACTGAACTGGTTTACCAAAATGAGTTTCATATAGAACATGGTAAAGCTGATGTGTCTGTTTGTTTCTTTTCAGAATGCGGATAAAATATTGGAGAAGAGTACCCGGTTATGCAATGGTAAAGGTAGTAATGCAGATAAGGTTCAAGATAGTGAGACATCCATGTTGGTCTCCAAGAAAGCTAATAAAAACTATATTGAAAGCTGATAAAAACTATATTGAAGACATTGAGACAACCCTAAAGTCCTGTCTTGATGTAGTGTTCGAGTTACTGGCCGCTACTACTGCTAGCACCAGCTCTTCGAACTCGTTGCCTGGATCAGTTCAGCTTCTTGAGTCTCAACTTCAAGTTGAAAGACATTGATCAGATGTTATGCGACAGGAAGTCGAAGGACTGAGGAAGTCCCTGCAGAATTACAATGCATACTTTCTGGTGCAACAACAAGTGTTGGAGGATTTAAGCGCCAAACAAGAGAAAGTTAATAAGCTTGCTAAGCATCTTGCCAGCATTATGGGTACGCAGGATATTGTTTCTTGAGCTCTTCTGAAGTGGTTTCAGTTCTATACTTATTTTGTTGCGGCGTTTATTTGCACCGGTCGCCAAATTTGACAACCAGTGTATGTGATATGCTGATTTGTTCCTTTATTTGCACTGGTGGTGAACTTTGATGCCCAGTGGATGTAATATGTGTAATAGCATAGCGTAAGTTGCTTGCTTATTTATTTCCTTGTTGTCTTGTTTATTTGCGTGCTTGTAGTCAGTGCAGTTCCTTTTCCGCTATTTGCTAGTGGCCACAATAACCTATTTTTAAAAACTAGGCCACAATAACCATGGGCTACAAATTTACTGTAGTGACCCTGGGCCTCCTACGGGTCGTAGAAACAATGGGCCTTCAACGGGCCGTAGAAACAATGGGCCTTGTACGGGGCGTATTATCAACGGGCCTTCTACGGGCCGTATGATCGATTGGCCAAACATTGGCCAATAACAGACCACATTATGGGCCGTAAACGGGCTAGAGTTGGAATCGTCCGTGCATGGGTCGACCATAACGGGCTGTCGTTAATCAACCGTATTTGATGACACTATGAAAACAGCCCAGCGGATTAATAGGCCACAAACGGGCCGACTGTAACCATTGGCTGAATTTGGCCCACAAGCAGAAAGGGACAGTAAGAGGCCGTAAGTAAGTGGATGCTGCAAATGAGCCCAAGAATAAATGGGCCCTAAGAAGGCAAAAAGATAACATGGGATGGAAATGGCCCAATGGAATAATGGGCCGTTAATGGGTATAAGGTGATACAGTGTTCATTACGGGCCAGATTCACCACGGGCAGTTAATGGGCCAAGAGTTACAAAGGGCCTCATATGGGCCGAAAGCATCATGGGCCCTACGTGGGCCGGAAGTTAAAACAGGCTGGAATCATATTGGACGGCCCAGATGACGCTACTAGGCCTAATTCGGATAGGCCGTAACGGGCCCTGGGTTAGCGGGTTGTAAATGGGCTATGTGCGAACAGGCCGTTAATAGGCTTTTTGTGGGCCAGCCCACTATCTTTTGACCAAGTCAAATGGCCAGCCTTTTCACAGGAATGGGCCTCTATTGGTCCATGCCACATGTCGACGTATCATAGGCGCCTTTGGTCCAACGAGTGGATGACATTGATGTCTGCTAGAACTACATCCGTATTTCGCCAAAGAGGAAGGGATGATGCAGTATAGCAACGGTAGGTATTTCCCTCAGTGATGAGACCAAGGTTATCAAATCAGTAGGAGAACCTCCTCACACAACGTAAACAGCACCTGCACACAAATAACAAATACTCGCAAACCGACGTGTTAAAGAGGTTGTTAATCCCTTTTGGGTACGGCGCCTCAAGATAGGCAAATAACGTGAGGTAAAAGTGGTAGATAGGATAAATAGATCATGGAACAAATAAATTGCAGCAAGGTAGTTTTGTGTTTTTGGTTTAATAGATCTGAAAAAAATGCAAAGGAAAATAAATCGCAAAGGCAAATATGATGAAAAGAGACCCACGGGCCGTAGGTTTCACTAGTGGCTTCTCTCGAGAAAAACTAGCCAACGGTGGGTAAACAATTACTGTTGGGCAATTCATAGAACTTCAAATAATCATGACGATATCCAGGAACGTATCATTATATAGGCATCACTTCCAAGATTAGTAGACCGGCTCCTGCCTGCATCTACTACTGTTACTCCACACATCGACCGCTATCCAGCATGCATCTAGTGTATTAAGTTCATGGAAAAACGGAGTAATGCAATAAAAACGATGACATGATGTAGACAAGATCCATTTATCTATTTATTTAGATATAGATCCCATCTCATTATCCTCAGTAGAAACGATACATACGTGTCGGTTCCCCTTCTTTCACTGGGATCAAGCACCGTAAGATCGAACCCACTACAAAGCACCTCTTCCCATTGCAAGATAAATAGATCAAGTTGGCCAAACAAAAACCAAATATCATAGCATAAATACGAGGCTATAAGCGATCATGCATATAATAGATCAAAGAAGACTCAAATAACTTTCATGGATAAAAACATAGATCTGATCGTAAACTCAAAGTTCATCGGATCCCAATAAACACACCGTGAAATGGCTTACATCATATGGATCTCCAAGAGACCATTGTATTGATAATCAAGAGAGAGAGGAAGCCATCTAGCTACTAACTACGGACCCATAGGTCTACAAAGAACTACTCACGCATCATCGGAGAGGCACCAATGGAAGTGGTGAACCCCTCTGTGATGGTGTCTACATTGGATCTGGTGGTTCTAGACTCTGCGGCGGCTGGAATTAATTTTTGTCGACTCCCCTAGTGTTTCAGGAATATTGGGGTATTTATAGAGCAAAGAGGCGGTTCAGGGGCACCCGAGGTGGGCACAACCCACCAGGGCGCTCCTGGGCCTCCTAGCGCGCCCTGGTGGGTATTGCTCCCCTCGAGGCACCCCCCAGGTGCTTCCTTGGCCCACTGGATGTCTTCTGGCCCAAAAAAATCCTCAAGAAGTTTCATTCCGTTTGGACTCCGTTTGATATTGATTTCCTGCGATGTAAAAAACATGTAGAAAATAGCAACTGGCACTGGGCACTATGTCAATAGGTTAGTACCAAAAAATTATATAAAATGACTATATAATGATCGTAGAACATCCAAGAATGATAATATAACAACATGGAACAATCAAAAATTATAGA
Source organism: Triticum aestivum (assembly GCF_018294505.1). Taxonomy (NCBI): domain Eukaryota; kingdom Viridiplantae; phylum Streptophyta; class Magnoliopsida; order Poales; family Poaceae; genus Triticum; species Triticum aestivum. Next base: position 281,598,251 of record NC_057801.1, on the reverse strand, counting down.
TACGTTGGAGACGTATCACCATCCCCAAGCTTAAATCATGCTCGTCCTCGAGTAGGTAAATGATAAAAACAGAATTTTTGATGTGGAATGCTGCCTAACAAATTCATCACATTTGTTTTCTTTATAGCATGGACATATGGACTTTTATATGATTCAAATCAATAGTCTAGTTTTGACATGAAGACTTTAATACTCAAGCATACAAACAAGCAACCATGTCTTCCAAAATATCAACACTAAGGCAAGTTATCCCTAGCCCATTATGCTCAATCATTGGTCCATTCATGAAACACACTCGAATATTAGCTACGCCCAATGCTCAAATACGATCATAGTGCCCCTTAGTTGGTGCTTTACAAGAGAAGATGGAGACTCAAATTCACAATAATAATTGCATAAGTAAAGAAAGGCCCTTCGCGGAGGGAAGTAGGGATTTGTAGAGGTGCCAGAGCTCAAAGCTTAAATTGATAGATACAAATATATTTTAGAGGCATACTTTTCCCACCAACAAAAATGATTTAGAGATCTCAATACTTTCCATGCTAGATACATCATAGGTGGTTCTGTCGGGGAAACTGATCCACGAACACCTATGGGGCCGGCGGACCGGGCCCTTTTCGGTTCGGCGGGGGGCGGAGGTCGCACGAAGAGCGGATCCAGGCGAAGCACACGAGCAGTTTACCCAGCTTCGGAGCTCTCCGAAGAGATAATACTCCTACTGCTGCTTGTCTGATTGTATTGTGTTATCGCTCGAGAGAGCTAAGTGTTTTTCTGGCTTTCGAATGAGCCGAACCTCCTCTACGTTGTGCATGGGCCTCCTTTTATATGCTCAAGGGGTCACCGACAGGTGCCAACGAAGAGAAGGGTAAAAGTGTAAAAAGTGTTGCGATTGGTACACCTACTTGCACAGTGTATCCTACCTAACCCTGACGGCAGGGGACAAAGGCACTAAATGCCCGTCTGCGTCGCCCAAACAGTGCAGAAAGGGACTGTCAGGGACGCCACCGTTCATCACGATGGCGATCTTGTCAGCATCGCATGCCACCGCGCACCGCTGGCTGCACATCCTCACGCCACGCGTGCCTGGAAAGGACCCCAGAGCGACACGTTAGCGGATGTGCTGGAGCATGGGTACAGAGTGGTTACTTGCCGCGGTCGTCGTCTTGTCGCACCCGGAAGCTTGTCGCTCACCAGGCCTTGGGATGCCTTGGTTGGCCTTCCCGGCAAGCTCCTATTGCCGGGGCCTTGTCTCCTTGGCTTGAATACTTTGTTCTTGAATGGATCCAAGGGAACCACGGAGGGCCTTGGCGGTCGCCCGGCAAGCCTTGCCGCGGGGCGCTGCAACTGCCCGTGCACAAGTTCGGGATACTAGGGTACCCCTACTCTAGTACACCGACAGGAGCCCCCGGGCCTGGGCCACACACGGTGCCGAGCGCTGTTGGGCCAGGCCCAAAACAGGGCACGGGCACGCGTGGCCTGGGTTACGCCGAATCCTGCTCCGTATCCACCGCGCCCTCCCCTAACGGCACGCGTTGAATGCGGCATCGTGGGAGAGATCGTGGGTGGTTTCTTTATTCGGAAGGGCGAAATGTCCGCCCCCTCCCTCTTTATAAGCAGGGGAAACAGGGGCAGTTCACCCATCTTTCCGTTTGTTGCTCCAACTCCAGAAATCTCCGCCGCTCCCCCCTTCTTCTCGAAGCAGAAAGAGAGCAGCGCTCCACCCCCCATTGCCACCAGCATCACCAACGCCACCGATCTCCCCCACGACCTCCGCCATGGCTCCAAAAGCCGACAAGGGGAACGGTGTGAAGTCGGCCGAGGCGCAGCGGCTCACGGCGCTGCGGAAGGAGCGGGCCCTCTTCCCCCTCAGCTCGGTGCGCAGGAGCTGAGGGAGTACTACTACCTCTTCTGGTAGACGGAGACGCGTGCACATCCGCGCATGAGGGTACTCCCGGCTGCAGCATCGGAACTGGCTCCAAGCGGGTACCCCTTTTTTCGCGTTGTTCTTCTACTGCGGGCTCTGCCCGCCTTTTTCTGATTTCTTCTGCGACATTATGAACACCTACGGGTTCCGCCTCCTTGACTTCACCCCCAACGCCGTTCTGACCATGGCAGTTTTCGCACATCTGTGCGAAAACTTTGTCGGAGTCCACCCAAACGTGGCCCTTTTCCGCCACTTCTTCATGCCTCGGGTTGAGAGAGGAGAGCCTCTTGCCGGCGGTATTGCTTGGATTTCGAGAGTCGGCAAGAAGGAAGCGTATCTGGAGGGTGAACTCCATAGCAAGTGGGAGGAGTGGAGAGCAGAGTGGTGTTGCATCGTTGAGGAGAACCCGCAGCCGTTCACTGCCCTGCGCTAAGCCCCAATAGTGCGCGGAAATGATTGGAGCAATGTGGCCCCGGAGGACGACAGGCTGAAGGTTGCCGTCACCCGGATCCTTCGCCTCAGGCTTGCCGGGCTCACCGTAGGCGCCGTTGGTGCAGATTTCCTTCGCCGCCGCATCGGTCCCCTGCAGGAGAGGGGGAGACCCGCCTGGGAGTTCAAGAACTCGGCGGATATCATGAGGCTGCGCCCGGGCCTCAATTTCAACTTCACGGTCTTGGAATTGGACGCGATGCTTCTGGAGCTGTTCAAGCGCGACCCTCAGCACCCATTTACGTTGACGCGGAATGTCGTTCTGCTGTGCAACAATTCTTCACTTGATCGCATCCGCGCGATGATGCCGTTGTGCGATTTGCACGGAATCGCCCCAACTTGGAAAGAACCTGCGGATGACGTCGTGCGGGCGTTATTCGACGACTTGGTAGAAGTGCCGGTCCGTGCTGACGAACAGAAGAGCCTCACCCGCGACACTACCGACGCGGAGCTGCAGCACATCGCCACAAGGACGGAAGAGGCTGCGGCAGCAGCTGCCGCGGGCGAGTTCGGGTTCACCGTGGAGGAGGCGGAGGCAGCAGAGGCGGCAAGCCTTGCCAAGCGCGAGGAGTTTGCCGGCGAGGAAGATCTTGCCGGCCCTGAAGCTGAGCCGAGCGAGCCCGGCGAGGAGGAGCCCGAACCTTCAGACAGCTTGCCGCAGGCGGAGCCCCCGGCCCCGCCAAGAAGGCGTCTCCGCAAGGCCGCGGACGCAGCGGGGCGGCAAACGGGTCAACAGCCGCCGAGCCGCGCAACACGCTCTACCGCAGCAAGCACCGTTGCCGCGGGAGCGCCTCACGCCGCTGCGGCAACTGGAGCGGGGTCTTCCCGGTCCACCGCTGCTGCTCCTGCCAAGCGGGCTAGGGAGCCTACTCCTCTGCCTCGCCGCACCGGAGGCGAGCCGGACTTCGATCTCTCTGCGCTCAGCTCCGATGACGAAGAAGAAGAGTAAGATCCCCTTGCTGTCCTCGTAGTCCTTCAATTCTTGCTATCTTGTTGCTTTCGTCTTGTATTTGACTTGCTTCGATCTGAATCCATTCCTTTTCAGGACGCTGGCCCAGAGAGCGGCGAAGAGAGCCAAGGCCCCGGTGATTGTCATCAAAGATGATCGCACCGTGTTAGCAGGGGGGGTGTCTGAGACCACCTTGACGGACCCGGCAACTACTCCCCAAAGCAGCCCCCAACGCAGCCCCCAGCGTAAGTTTATAGTTTACTTCCTGCTGTCAGGCGCGCATGGGTGCTCTTTTCTCTACTGATATCTTGACTGTTGATTTGTGTAGGAGCAGAACAGCCCCACCATGAATGCCCGGAAGCTGCTCCCGAAGTGCCATCTGCTTCGACTACGCCGCCAAGGGAGGAGTCCCCGGCAAGAGAGCGCTCTCCGGCAAGGGAGAACTCTCCGGCAAGGGACAGTTCTCCGGCAAGGGAAGGCACCAGTGATCCACCGGCGGTTGAGACCGCATCCGCAGATCCTAGCACAGGTAATCTTCTTGCCTGGAAACTTTCCTTGGGTTCTTCTTCTTCTGATTTTCCTTTCTGGATTTTTGCTTGACTTTTCTCCCTTTTTCGTTCCTCAGATCCATCTGCTTCGGAGATAATGGACACCGAGGACGCCGGCGAGGAGAACGCGCACGGCAACAACGACGACACCGCCGCCACTGAAGAAGAGGCCGGTGCTGATGATCCCGCCGGTGAAGAGGCCGCCAAGGCTGCCGCCGCAGAAGCTGGTGAGGAATCCGGCGATCGTACTGACGGCCCCGAGGCCGCAGGAGTGCCAGGCGCTACACCGACCACCGATCCCTCCGCCGCTGCTGCAGATCCAGGCTCCGAAGAGCCGCAGCCCGGCGCCTACCTGAAGGCCGGCGATGGCATCTTCATCAAGCTCCCCTGGGCGTCGAGCTCTAGGGCGCCGGTCGAAGGAGAAACCTTCGACGAAGAGGTGGTCGCCTCCGCTGGGCTGGCGCTTGTCGACGCGCCAAGCAGCAGCAGCAACGAGTCTAAGGAGGAGCAGCTGCTGCGGAAGCTGTTGTCTCTTTACCGCGCCCGCCAAGCCAAACTGGCGTCCCGAGAGGCGCTCGTTGCGAAGGCGGGGGTTGGCATTGAGAAACGCGCGGAGGAGCTCCGGGGCCTCAGGCAGGAAACTCTCCGGTCCTTGGCGGAGGAGCGGGAGCAACTTCTCGAGGAGCGAAAAGCCTTCCTCCTCGAGAAGGCTGAAGCTGAAGAGAAGCAACGGCTTGTTGCCGAAAGGCTATCTGCGCAGGAGGGTGATTTGGCGCAGCACAAGGTCAATCTTGACAGCCACGAGGAGGAGCTTGCCGCGCGCGAGTAGGCAATAGGCGGGGCGCTCAAGGAAGCAAAGGACGCTGAGGCCGCCAAGAAGGAGCTGGAGATGAAGGTGGCGCAGCTGGAGGCAGATCTCAAGGCGAGCGGCGAGGAGCTTGCCGTGCTTAAGCGCGAGCGCGAGAAGGACGCTGCCGCTCATGGTGAGCTGCAGGGTCTTCTCGCTGAGAGGGGCAAGGAGCTCAGCGCCGCCAAGGATTCAAATGCAGACCTGGAGTTGAAGCTGGCCACGTTGACTCAGACGCTGGACGTCACCAGGGAGCGAGAGGTGACCTTGTCGGAGAAGGTCAAGGCCGACGAGGCGCTGCTGGCGAGTATCTCCGTTACCCAGAACTCATTCAGGGAGACTGTGGAGCACTGGACGGGGAGCTGGCGCAGCTGGGGATGGAGGACTTTGGGTATCCCTCCGACGAGCATCTCCAACCCAGTGCCAAGCTCAGCCTGTTCTTCAAAGGCGTGGCGATGGCCCTCCAGCGACTCCGGGAGAGGATCCCAAAGCAGTTGGCCGATGAGTCGCGCAGGATTTGCGCGGGGGCTCTCCAGAAGGTGCTGATGAAGGTGGCCTTCCGCAATCCAGGCCTGAACTTCACCAACGTCCTCAAATCCTTGCCGCCGGATGCTGATCGGGATGCGCTCAAGGCCCTTGTCGCACCCATTGTGGACAAGGTGAGCGAGATCCAGAGGGTTGAGGGCGATCGCGTAGACTAGGCCGCCCATTTTCTTTTTCTCTTTGTCGCTGCTGGTCATGTCACGAGAACAATCTATTAGAGCCGCGACAAGCTATCTTGTAATATAACTCTATTTTGGGTAATGATCGCTATGTTATTTCCTTTACTTGATTCCCTGCTTTGTATGTTTTCACCCTACGCTTTTAGGGAACTTGTCAGTGCAGGCACCATTGCCGCGAGCGCTGAGTGCGGGACATCAGCTGCCTGCTGGCGGTGCCGCTTCCGACAAGAAACCTTGTCACAGCTAGTCGCAGCTCACTTAAGTTGTTGAGCGGACTCAAAACAAAGTAAGGGCGCAACTAGCTATGAGTTGGTTCCTCTGTGCACAGGTTTTCCATACAAAGTACGGTCGTTCAAGGAAGATAACTTTAAAATTTAAAAACTGATTGCTCAAACTTTGGCAACTTAGCTTTTCTGTCGTTTGCTTTCCGGCAAGGCGAAACTTGCTTGAACGATGCCTGGTCCACATCATGATCTTCTCCTTTCCCCCCGGCAAACTTGTGTGCGAGGGAATCTTGCTTTCCTTTATTAGAAAAAGAAAGAAGAGAAAATAAAGATATGGTGCCTTCCGGCTCGTTATTGCTTACCGGGGGTTGCGCTGCACAAAGTGTCAGATAATGCATGCAAATACAAGGTAGAAAGGATGAAATTGACAAGATGTGCTAAGCACATGAGATTTACTTATGCACGGGATCTGCGCCCGGCTTTGTACAAAGGATTACATGCAACATCGAAAAGACTTGTACAAAAGGTGGTTGCCAGAACGGGTTCCGGCAACCGCGCCCTACGGGTAAAACTTATGAAGATGCTCAATGTTCCAGGTGTTGCTCACTGGAGTGCCATCTTCGGTCTCAAGGCGGACAGCGCCAGGCCTAGTGACTCGTTTCACCCGGTAAGGTCCTTCCCACTTTGGCGTCAACTTGTTGGAATTCTTGGCGGACTGAACGCGCCGAAGAACAAGGTCGCCTTCCTCGAAGCTTCTGGCATTAACTTTGCGGCTATGATAGCGGCGCAAAGCTTGCTGGTCTCGAGCAGCTCGTACAGCATCCTGAAGACGGTCTTCCTCAAGGAGCAGCGCTTCATCTTGTCGCAGCTGCTCCTGCTCAAACTCATCATAAGCGAGCACTCGAGGCGACCCGTATACGAGTTCCGTGGGGAGAAATGCCTCTGCTCCATAGACTAGAGCGAAAGGTGTCTGGCCAGTGGCTCGATTTGGCATCGTCCTGATCGACCAAAGAACCACCGGTAGCTCCTCAATCCAGTTCCTTTCGCACTTGTGCAGCCTGTCGAAAGTCCTGGTCTTGAGCCCGCGCAGCACTTCAGCATTTGCCCTCTCTGCTTGACCGTTGCTTCTCGGATGAGCAACAGAAGCGAAGTAGACCTTGGCGCCAAGATCTTGGACGTACTGCATGAAGGTGCGGCTCGTGAATTGTGTGCCATTGACGGTGATGATCCTGTTAGGGATCCCGAAATGGCAAACAATCGACCTGAAGAACTTGACTGCTGACTGTGCTATCACCTTCCTCACTGGTTCCACTTCCGGCCACTTTGTGAACTTGTCGATCGCGACGTACAAGTACTCAAAGCCCCCGACAGCTCGGGGAAAGGGGCCGAGGATATCGAGCCCCCAGACCGAAAATGGCCAAGATAAAGGGATCGTCTGGAGAGCTTGAGCTGGCTGGTGTATCTGCTTGGAATGGAACTGGCACGCTTCACACTTTGTTACTTGTGCGGTTGCATCCTGGAGGGCTGTCGGCCAAAAGAAACCTTGCCGGAAAGCTTTGCCGGCAAGTGCTCTTGCGCCTATGTGGTGACCACATATGCCTCCATGTATCTCTGCCAACAGCTTTTGTCCTTCTTCCCAGTGAATGCACTTCAATTTCACACCGTTGTGTCTTCTTCTGTACAGTGTGTCGTCGACAAACTAGTACATACTTGACTGCCGGGCTACTCTTTCCGCTTCTTCTTGTTCCTCGGGAAGTTCTCCTATCTAAAGGAAAAGGACAATCTGCTGTGCCCATGCTGGAGCTTGTGGCTCGACAACAAGGACCAAAGGAACATCTGCTGCTGCGGGAACATCTGCTTCTACGGCAAGGGCTTGCGGCCCTGTCGGAGCTTGATGTTCCCCGGCAAACTTGCCGGAGAAAAACTTGTCGGGAGCGTCTGCTCCAACGGAACAAACCCTGAGGCTTGTCGGAGCAGACTGCTCCTCAGCATCCTTGGCGCTGATTTTGGGGACCTTCTTGGCGGCGGCTTCGGGGAGCTCTGCCGGAAAGTAGTCACCAGAAATCAACTTCCTCTTCTTGCTCTGTCCAGTTGATGGCGTTACGGATGGTTGAGTTAGCTTGAGCGCAAAGATCCCTGGTTCCACAGGCAACTTTAGTGCGGCGCACTTCGACAGGCCATCAGCTATGTCATTCTGAGCTCTTGGAACATGTTCCATCTGCAGGCCGTCAAAGTGCTCTTCTAGCTTCCTCACTTCATCAACATAAGCTTCCATCAATGGACTCTGGTAATTCTTGTTCACATGACGGACGACAAGCTGTGAGTCACCCCTGACAATGAGCTTCTTGATCCCAAGGTCTGCTACGATCCTGAGACCGGCAAGCAATCCTTCATACTCTGCAGTATTGTTCGTTGCTTGCTCCTTGCAGGGGACAAAGGCACTAAATGCCCGTCTGCGTCGCCCAAACAGTGCAGAAAGGGACCGTCAGGGACGCCACCGTTCGCCACGATGTCGATCTTGTCAGCGTCCCATGCCACCGCGCACCGCTGGCTACACAGCCTCACGCCACGCGCGCCTGGAAAGGCCCCCAGAGCAACACGTTAGCAGATGTGTTGGAGCGTGGGTACAGAGTGGTTACTTGCGGCAGCAAGCGCCTTGCCGCGGTCGTCGTCTTGTCGCGCCTGGAAGCTTGTCGCTCACCAGGCCTTGGGATGCCTTGGTTGGCCTTCCCGGCAAGCTCCTCTTGCCGGGGCCTTGTCTCCTTGGCTTGAATACTATGTTCTTGAATGGCTCCAAGGGAACCACGGAGGGCCTTGGCGGTCGCCCGGCAAGCCTTGCCGCGGGGCGCTGCAAGTACCCGTGCACAAGTTCGGATACTAGGGTACCCCTACTCTAGTACACCGACAGTGTCAGTTCTCCTTCTATCACTGGGATCAAGCACCGTAAGATCGAACCCACTACAAAGCACCTCTTCCCATTGCAAGATCAATAGATCAAGTTGGCCAAAAAAAACCCAAATATCGGAGAAGAAATACGAGGCTATAAGCAATCATGCATATAAGAGATCAAAGAACACTCAAACAACTTTCATGGATAAAAACATAGATCTGATCATAAACTCAAAGTTCATCGGATCCCAACAAACACACGGCAAAAGGCTTACATCATATGGATCTCCAAGAGACCAATGTATTGATAATCAAGAGAGAGAGGAAGCCATCTAGCTACTAACTGCGGACCCGTAGGTCTACATAGCACTACTCATGCATCATCGGAGAGGCACCAATGGAAGTTGTGAACCCCTCCGTGATGGTGTCTAGATTGGATCCGGTGGTTCTGGACTCTGCGGCAGCTGGAATTGATTTTCGTTGACTCCCCTAGGGTTTTTGGAATATTGGGGTATTTATAGAGCAAAGAGGCAGTTTAGGGGGCACCCGAGGTGGGCACAACCCACCAGGGTGCGCCTGGGCCACCTGGCTTGCCCTGGTGGGTGCTGCTCCCCCAGGTGCTTCCTTGGCCCACTGGATGTCTTCTGGCCAAAAAAAATCCTCAAGATGTTTCGTTGCGTTTGGACTCCATTTGATATTGATTTCCTGCGATGTGAAAAACATGCAGAAAACAGCAACCGGCACTGGGCACTATGTCAATAGGTTAGTTCCAAAAGTGATATAAAATGATTGTAAAACATCCAAGAATGATAATATAACAACATGGAACAATCAAAACTTATAGATACATTGGAGATGTATCAGACATCTGTCCTAACGGTGAGCCGACGTGTGTTTCCTCCAGCCAATGATGGTTTTACACATGGAAAATCCCCATTGGTCGTGGTTGTTAGCGGGTTATCGGATCCAAAACCGGACCCGATAGCTTAACAGCGACCCGTTATGGTGGATGCCACGTGTCGATCACCCTTGACGAAAGAACTTCCATGACGCACTATTTATCGTCAAGGAAGTGGACACTTCCATGATGATAATTTTGGTAATGTCATGGAACACTTCAACGACTGCACAGGTATGACTATCTTGATTCTGTCATAAATTCATCATGGATGTACATGCATGACAGAAAACGTGACCTACTGTGACAAACACATATCATCACGAAAGTGTATTTTTTTGTAGTGGATGGGGTAGTCTTAAGTGGTGAACATCTCCGTGTTGATCATATCTACTAGATGACTCATGTTCGACCTTTTAGTCTCCAGTGTTCCGAGACCATGTTTGTACATGCTAGTCTCGTCAAGTTTAACCCAAGTATTCTGCATGTGCAAAACTGGCTTACAGTCATTATATGTGAACGTAGAGTCTATCACACCCGATCAACACGAGGTTCTTTGAAACGATGAACTTTAGAAATGATGCATACTCGGGAGAACACTTTTATCTTGAAATTAAGTTACGGGATCATCTTATAATGCTACCGTCGTTCTAAGAAAATAAGATGCATAAAGGATAAACATCACATGTAATCAAAATATGTGACATGATATGGCCATCATCATCTTGTGCTTTTGATTCCATCTCCAAAGCAACGACATGATCTCCATCGTCACTGGTGCCTTGATCTCCATCGTTGCGTCGGGGTCGTCTCGCCAACTATTGCTTCTACAACTATTACTAATGCATAGTGATAAAGTAAAGCAATTACATGGAGCTTAGTGATTGACACGCAGGTCATACAATAATTAAAGACAACCCTAAGGCTCGTGCCGGTTGTCGTACTCATCGACATGCAAGTCGTGAACTGATATGTCTAAAACGTATATATAATTTTTGATAGTTCCATGCTATTATATTATCATTATTGGATGTTTTATAATCATCTTTATAGGAACTTTATATCATTTTTTGGGAGTAACCTTTTGACATAGTCCCAAGTGCTAGTTGCTATTTTTTGCTTTTTTTACTTCGCGGAATATCCCTATCAAACAGAGTCCAAACGCAGTGAAACTTTTTGGAGAATTTTTGGACCAGAAGACAACTGGGAGCCAAGGAAGCACCTAGGCAGAGGCCCGTGGGGCCCACAAGACACCAGGGCACGCCCTGATGGGCCGTGGGGCCCATGGGGGTCTCCTCCACCGCCTCTCAGCTCTATAAATATCCAAATATTCCAGAAACCATAGGGGAATCGACGAAACACAATTGCAGCCGCCGCAAGTTCCAAAACCACGAGATCCAATCTAGAGCCCTATTCCGGCACCTTACCGGAGGGGAACACGATCACGGAGGGGTTCATCATCCTCATTGGTGCTCCTCCAATGATGAGTGAGTAGTTCACCACAGACCAACAGGTCTGTAGGCAGTATCTAGATGGCTTCTTCTCTCTTTTTGATGCTCAATACAATGGTCTCTTGGAGATATATTTGATGTAATGACTTTTTACGGTGTGTTTGTTTCGATACGATGAAGTTCAAGTTTATGATCAGATTTTTATCCATGAATATTATTTGAGTCTTCTTTAATCTCTTATATGCATGATTATTTATAGCCTCGCATTTCCTCTCCGAATCTTTGGTCTAGTTAGGCCAACTAGATTGATTTTTCTTGCAATGGGAAAAGGTGCTTTGTGATGGGTTCGATCTTGCGGTGTCCTCACCCAGTGACAGAAAGGGTAGCACGGCATGCATGTATCGTTGCTATTAAGGATAAAAAGATGGGATATATTCCTACATGAATAGATCTTGTCTACATCATGTCATCATTCTTATTGCATTACTACGTTTCTCCATGAACTTAATACACAGATGCATGCTAGATAGCGGTCGATGTGTGGAGTAATAATAGTAGATGAAGGTAGGAGTCGGTCTAATAATCATGTATGTGATGCCTATATTCATGATCATTGCCTTGCATATCGTCATAATTATTTGTTCTTCTATCAATTGCCCAATAGTAATTTGTTTACCCACCGTGTGCTATTTTCTCGAGAGAAGCCACTAGTGAAATCTACAGCCCCCGGGCCTATCTTTTATCATATTTGCTTTCTGATCTATCTTTTGTTGTATTAGTTTTCAGATCTATTATTCCAAAAACCCAAAAATACCTTGCTGCACTTTTTATTTACTTATTTTGTTTCATGTTTTATTCAGATCTATTTATCAAAACTCATACAAATTTATCTATCTTTTTACCGAGGAGGGGTTGACAACCCCTCTCACACGTTGGGTTGCAAGTATTTGTTCTTTGTGTGCAGGTACCGTTTACATAGTGTTGTTTGGTTCTCCTACTGGATTGATACCTTGTTTTCACAACTGAGGTAAATACTTACCATAGTTGTGCTACATCATCCCTTCCCCTTTGGGGAAATACCGATGCAGTCTCTAGCCACGTCATGAACTTGCTACAAAACATGATCATCTCATACATGAACATATACCATATCATGTCTAGACCGTATCGCATCGCAACATGCCCTGCAAAAACAATTTAGATGTCCTCTACTTTGTTGTTGCATGTTTTACGGGGCTGCTACGGGCAACTAGCAAGAACTGTTCTTATGTACGCAAAACCACAATGGTGATTATCAAGTTGCTATTTAACCTTCTGCAAGGACAGTTGTAGTCAAATTAGATTCAACTAAACTAGGAGAAACATACACCTGCTAGCCACTTATGCAAAATTAGATTAGTCGGTGGAGCCGGTCTCATGTACGTGGACATGTAAGGTTGGCATCCCTCCTGAGGTTCTAGAGCCAGGAGCAAGCGCGCTCCCGAGGCTAGGACACATGCCGAGGCTCCTGTGGCAGGTGGTTGAGGGAGCTCTTTCTGAGGTGCGATGTGCTTGATAGTGATGGTGTTTCCGAGGACTTGAAGACACGTTCCTCGAAAATGCCAGGCTCCTGAGGCAACCGCTTGGATGCCCTTCTGGCGATGTCATCAGCCTCTTGGTTGGTGCCGCCGGGCACATGCTACAACTCCAGCCCCCAAAACTGCTTTTCCATCCTGCGTACCTCTGCAAGATACGCCTCCATGTGCTCATCCTTTGGCTCGTGCACTTTGTTGGATAAGTTGACGAGGAGCTGTGAGTCTCCCTTGATGACGAGGCACTTCACCCCTAGTGCTGATGCAGCCTTTAAGCCCGCTATGAGGCCTTCGCATTCTGCTATGTTGTTGGAGACCTTCTCGCCGTGCTGAAAATAGAACTGTACAGCGTAATAGAGCTTGTCCTGAGTGGGGGATATAAGCACCGCGCTGGCCCCCGCACCATGTCGAGAGAATGCCCCATCAAAGTACATGACGCAGCCGTCCGATAACTTGCTTCCTGGGGAGAGTGACCGATCTTCACCTGCTTCAAGCCTTGGCGCTTCTGTCCATTCTGCCACAAAATTTGCAAGTGCGGCCCCCTTGATGAATCTGGTCGTGCTGAATTCCAACTGAAACGCTTGCAGCTCAATGTTCCACTCGGCTACCCTTCTAGTGGAATTGGGGCTCCGGAGCACCCTTTCCAATGGGTAGGCCGAGACAACCTTGATGGGGTGACCTTGAAAGTAATGCCGCAACTTACGCGAGGCCACCAATAGTGCGAGGAAGAGATTCTAAGGCATGGGGTATCGTGCCCTTGCATCCCGCAACACCGTGCTGACGAAATACACAGGATGCTCGACGAGGGTGGGTGCGCCGACAGCCCGTGCCCTCCGGAGAGTTGAGCGCCTCCTGAGACGTCGAAGCCACCAGCTCATGGCTGCTTGGTGAGGCCCCTTCATCCCCGGGGGTGTATTCCTATTGAGGCGGGTCCCTATCTGCCGAGTCTACGGTCTTCGCGAGGCTTTCTTGGTATGGTGCTGCCGCGGTCCCTATTCATCAAACAATACCACCGAATCAAAATAAGACATAGGTGGTAAGCAATATGAACATCACCGCCCACAACTCCTTTGTGTTCTATTCATGCATATCATCTACACATAGACCTAGCTCATGATGCTATTGTTGGGAATGTTGCATGGAAAACAAAAAAAGCTATGCACACGGAAGATCTATCCATGGTGATCCATAGCTACGAGAGGGGAGAGCATCTACATACCCTTGTAGATTGCTAAGCGGAAGCGTTTATCAACACGGTTGATGTAGTCATACACCTTCACGATCCGTTTCGATCCAGCACCGAACGTATGGCACCTCCACGTTCAACACATGTTCAAGCTCGATGACGTCCTTGCCTTCTTGATCTAGTAAGAGTAGTGAAGTAGTAAATGAGTTCTGGCAGCATGATGGCGTGGTGATGGTGGTGGTGAAACTACTTCTGCAGGGCTTCGCCAAGCACAACCGATTTAGTGCGGAGGATGAACTAGAGGGAAGATATTAGAACCACACCAGAATTCTAATTATGAGGATTATAGGTATCTAGGACTAGCTCTAGTTAGTCAACTAGGACCAACTAGAACTAGAACAAGATCAACTAGAGGAGGCTCAAAAACTTGTGGTCTAGGGGCTAGCCCTGCTCCTCTATTTATATGTTGAGCCCTGGGGTCGTTACTTGGGGAGAGGGCTCCCCAAAGTCGGTTTGGAACACAAGAAAGAGTCCTCAGATTCCAGTATGAGCCGCCACGGTCCTCAATGTCTTGCCCAGATGTCATAGTCCTCGGCGTCTGGCCCAGGGCCAGACGCCAGGGTTCCTAGTGTCTGGTCCCTAACCTCCACAAAATTTCCTTTTATACCTCCCTAAAGCCCCATGGGCCTTACCCCTTGGCCCAACCATCATCCTATATATCAATCTTACCTCCATACCATTCCGGAGCTCCTCGTCATGTCCGTGATATCATCTGGGACTCCGAACAACATTCGTTCACCAACATACATAACTCATATAATACTATATCGTCAATGAACATTAAGCGTGCGGACCCTACGGGTTCGAGAATGATGTAAACATGACTGAGACGCTTCTCCGGTCAATAACCAATAGTGGGACCTGGATGCCCATATTGGTTCCTCCATATTCTACGAAGATCTTTATCGGTCGAACCATTATGACAACATACGTAGTTCCCTTTGTCCGCAGGTATGTTACTTGCCCGAGGTCCGATCGTCGGTATCCCCATACCTAGTTCAATCTCGTTACCGGCAAGTCTCTTTACTCATTCTGTAATACGTCATCTTGGAACTAACTCCTTAGTCACTTTGCTTGCAAGCTTCTTGTGATGATGTATTACCGAGAGGGCCCAGAGATACCTTTCTGTCATATGGAATGAGAAATCCCAATCTCAACCCATGCCAACTCAACAGACACCTTCGAAGGTACCTATAGAGCACCTTTATGATCACCCAGTTACGAAATGACGTTTGATACACACAAGGCATTCCTCCGGAGTTTGGGAGTTGCATGATCTCATGGTTGAAGGAACATGTATTTGACATTAAGAAAATAGTAACAATAAACTGAATGATTATATGCTATGCCCACGAATGGGTCTTGTCCATTACATTATTATCCTAATGATGTGTTCCCGTTATCAAGCGAAAACTCATGTCTATGGTCAGGAAACCTTAACCATCTTTTGATCAATGAGCTAGTCTAGTAGAGGCTTACTAGGGACTTGGTATTTGTTTATGTATCCACACATGTATTCAAGTTTCCGATCAATACAATTATAGCATGAATAACAAACCTTTATCATGATTAAGGAAATATAATAATAACCACTTTATTGTTTCCTCGAGGGAATATTTCCAACAATTATTCACTTGGTACAGAACCATTTGATGTTTGGGGATTTGATTATATGGGACCTTTTCCATCCTCTAATGGGTGTACTCATATTCTAGTTGTTGTTTATTACATTACCAAGTGGGTAGAAGCTATTCCAACTAGTACTGTTGATCATAACACTTCTATTAAAATGCTTAAAGAATTTATTTTCCCAAGGTTTGGAGTCCCTAGATACTTAGTTACTGATGGTGGTTCAAATTTTATTCCTGGTGCATTCCACGAACTCCTTCATAAATATGATTTCAACCATAGAATTGCATCACCTTATCATCCTCAGTCTAGTGGTCAAGTTGAATTGAGAAATAGAGAAATAAAGTTAATTTTGCAAAAGACCATCAATAGATCTAGAAAGAATTGGTCTAAGAAACTTGACGACACATTGTGGGCATACATAACTGCTTATAAAAACCCTATGGGTATGTCTCCATATAAAATGGTTTATGGAGAGACATGTCATTTACCTCTTGTGTTAGAACATAAAGCATATTGGGAAATTAAAGAACTTAACTATGATTACAAACTTGCTGGTGAAAAGAGGTTATTTGATATTAGTTCCTTAGATTAATGGAGGACGCAAGCTTATGAAAATGCTAAGTTATTTAAGGAAAAGGTTAAAAGATGGCACGATAGAATACTGCAAAAATGGGAATTCCTAATAGGAGATCAAGTTTTATTATAAAACTCCCGTTTAAGATCCTTTGCAAGAAAGCTTCTCTCTAAATTGTAAGGACCATATATAGTTGAAGAAGTTTATCGCTCCAGAGCTATCAAGATAAATAACGCCGAAGGCACTAATCCGAATGTGGTTAATGGGCAAAGAATTAAACATCATATCTCTGGTATGCCCATTAATGCTGAAACTAACATTATCCAAACTATGACACCGGAGGAGCACATAAGGGAAACCTTTCAGACCGCTCCAGAGCCCTAAAAAAGGGGTAGGTACATGGTATGGTAAGTAAACCGACTCCAAAACTTTCATAGAAGTACTTTCTGTCTGTTTTGGAATATTTTAAAAATCAGGAAAATATTAAAGAGTCCGAAAATTGCACGAGGAGCGACAGGCTCGAGAGGTGCGCCCTACCCCACTAAGCATGCCTCCCAGGCTTGTGGCCCCCTAATGGACTTTCCCAACTCTGTTTTGGATGACCCACAAGTATAGGGGGTCAATTGTAGTCATTTCTATAAGTAAGAGTGTTGGACCCAACGAGGAGGAGAAGGAAATGACAAGCGGTTTTCAGCACGGTATTCTATGCAAGCACTTAAATTATCAGTAACACATAGTTTGATAGCAAAATAATTCTAAACGGGTAACAAGTGTAGCAGAAGGGCAGCAAGGTGGCTCAATCCTTTTTATAGCAAAGGACAAGCCTGGACGAACTCTTATATAAAGAAAAGCGCTCCCGAGGACACATGAGAATTATCATGAAATTAGTTTTCATCATGCTGATATGATTCACGTTCGTTACTTTGATAATTTGATATGTGGGTGGACTGGTGTTTGGGTGCTATCCTTACTTGGACAAGCATCTCAATTATTATTAACCCCTCTTGCAAGCATCCGCAACTACGAAAGAAGAATTAAGATAAATCTAACCATAGCATTAAACATGTCGATCCCAACCAGCCCCTTATGAAGCAACACATAAACTAGGGTGTAAGGTTCTATCACTCTAGCAACCCATCATCTACTTGCTACTTCCCAATGCCTTCCCCTAGTCCCAAATCATGGTGAAATGTCATGTAGTCGATGTTCACATAACACCAGTAGAGGAAAGACAACATACATCTCATCAAAGTATTGAACGAATACCAAATTCACATGATTACTTATAAGGAACAAAAGTAACTACTCACAAGACATATTCATGTTCAAGATCAGAGGGGTATTGAATAGCATTAAGGATCTGAACATATGATCTTCCACCAAATAAATCAACTAGCATCGACTACAACACTACTAGGAAAAGGGCTATAGATAATATGGACACTAATGGCACACCAGACATGTGGTGCGCCACTACTATATAGCAGTGGCGCACCATGTGTTGGTGCGCCATTAATGTGATAGACACTAATGGCGCACCACACCCATGGTGCGCCACTACTAACAATTTTTTCTTCCAAAAATACTAATGGCGCACCAGGGCACAGTGCGCCATTATTAGTTTTAACTAGTAATGGCGTACTAGTCACCCCGTGCGCCACTACTATCATTTTTTTTGCAAAACTACTAATGGCGCACCGCCAGCTGGTGCGCCATTAGTAACCAGGGTTACTAATGGCGCATTTGTAGGTGGTGTGCCATTAGTAACCTGGGACCAGCTAGATATTTTGGACAGCCACCTACACACTCACTTTCCCCACTTCATTCTCTCCACCTCCTCCTCCAAGCTTGTCTCGGCTGCCTCCTCCTCCTCACCTCATTTGCACCATAGATTCATCCAAATTAAGTGGTTAAATTACCTTTTTTTGATAGGTAAGTAAGGGGAAAGCTTTTTTTATGTTGTAGATCTACTTTTTTCTCCCTCCAACAACGTGCACATGCACTTTTTATGGCCTAGATAGATCCATGTATGTTTGTGGTGTTCCATATGTTTGTGGTGTTGCATATATGTTTGTGTTTGCGGGTACCGGTATTTGAAATGCGATAGTTGCCAATATTTTGCCGGAATGTTGATTCATTTCCGTTTCGGCGAGAATTTTGGCACTATGCATTCTTTTTGGTCCTATTTTTAGGCAAAGTCATGCCAAATTTTTTCTTGGTTCTAAAATATCGTTTTGCTCACCCGCAGATGACCATGGTCCGCACGATGGCCGAAGGCATCGTGAATAGGTTTTTGAGCTCCGTGAAGGCCGAGATGCTTCAAAAGAACGAGACAGAGATAAGATGTCCGTGTTGAAGATGCAAGCTGAGGAGCCTTATGGACCCGGATTCCATATAGGTGCGGGACCAACTGCTCTTGCGTGGTTTCATGGATGGCTATCGGTGGCAAGGTGATGAAGATGATTATGAAGTCGTCCATGGGGGCCGGGGAAGAAATGAGGAAGGGCATTAACACAACCGCGGCGAGGGCGGGCGAGAAGACAAAGAATCTCTAGGACATGATCACGAAGTAGATGTAGTACACGGTCATCATGTAGAAGATGCCGGACATGATGATGAGGAACATGCCGGAGCAGACGAAGGGCATGATCATGAAGATGAAGATGCCGGAGCAGACGACGATGGACCATCGATGGGCTAGGTGCAGGACCCTCATATTCAAGAGCTGCTTCTCAAGCAGACGGATAACGCAAGAGCTGCCGCCTGAGAGAAAGCCAAGATGGATCAACTGGAGATAGACGCGGTTACTCCATTGTATGAAGGATGTAGGCCCGAGGATACCCACCTGAAAGTAACGCTCATGGCTCTGGAGATGAAGGTAAAACACAAAATGACCGGCGCATGCTTCGACGAGAACATGGCATTCTGGCACGAACGTCTTCCCAAGGGGAACAAGTGCCCGACCAATTTCGAGGAGGCGAAGAAAATCATGTGTCCTCTGGATTTACCGCACGTGAAATACCATGTGTGCATGAACAATTGCATCATTTATCAGGACGAGCACGTGGAGTCTACCATATGTCCGGTGTGCGGTGTCACTCGATACAAGAAGAGCAAGAAAGCTCCTCAAAAAGTGGTGTGGTACTTTCCGATCACTCCTCGTCTGCAGTAGTATTTCGCAGACCCTAAGGTAGCAAAGCTCCTGCGTTGGCATGCGGATAGGGAGGAGAAGAAGCGAGAAGATGACGCAAATGATCCGGAGATAAATAAAAAAGACAAGATGTTGAGTCACCCTAAGGATGGGAGCCAGTGGCAAGCATTGAACTTCGAACACCCAGAATTTGGGAAGGATCCAAGGAACATCTTGCTGGGCGCGAGCACTGATGGAGTCAATCCGTTTGGCAGCCAGAGAAGCACACATAGCATCTGGCATGTGTTTGTGTGGATGTACAACCTTCCCCCCTGGTTGTGCATGAAGAGGAAGTACATTCACATGAGAATGCTAATTGAAGGGCCGAAACAACCAGGGAACGACATCAATCTATATCTGGGGCTGCTGAAAGAGGAGCTAGACACGCTGTGGAAAATGCCAGCCAATACGTGGGACGCTGCAGAGAAAGAATATTTCCCTATGAGAGCCGCACTGCTCACGACGGTGCAGGACTATCTCGGTTACGGATATGTCGTGGGGCAGGTGGTCCACGGATTTTTTTGGATGCGTCAGGTGCATGGATGACACAATGTATCGCCAGCTAGATAGAGATCCCGGGTCTTCGAAAACCGTGTTCATGGGACATCGAAGGTGGCTTCGAGATGATGACTCATGGAGGAAACGCAAGGATCTATTCGATGGTGAAACCAAAACCCAAAGACGCCCGCGTACGAGGAGCAGCGAGGAAATAGACGAGTTGTTGAAAAATTGGAAAGATTGCCCACTGCCGGGAAAGAAGCAAAAGGCGCTAGAGTCGGGAAAGAAGCGAAAGGCGCCAGAGCTGCTGCTGAAGGTATGGAAAATGAAGTCTGTTTTCTGGGACTTGCCGTACTGGAAGATCCACCATGTGCCTCACAGCCTTGATGTCATGCATATCATGAAGAACGTGTGCGAGAGTCTGCTTGGTACCCTGCTCAACATGCCAGAGAGGACCAAAGAAGGGCCGAAAGAAAGGGCAGACTTGAAATCAATGGGCATCAGGGTGGAGGTTCACGCTAATGATGATGATGATGATGAGGCGAAGAAGGACACGGAAAGTCATCGCAAAGGCAAAAAGGCCAAGAAGAGCGGAAATGACTTCCCTCCCACGTGCTTCACTCTAAGTCAGGAGGAGATCAATTAGCGTGAAGATAAGCAGATACCTAGATTCAGCGAAGCAGAAGTTCAGCGGGATGAAGTCTCACGACTGTCACGTGTTGATGACGCAGGTACTTCCAGTTGCAATCTGTGGGATCATGGACGCGCACATCCGTGAAATGCTATTTGGCCTATGCAACTTTTTTGACGTCATCTCTCGGAAGTCGGTTGGTGTGAGGCAACTCAGAAGGCTACAGGAAGAGATCGTGGTGATACTATGCGAGCTTGAGATGTACTTCCCGCCCACATTCTTCGACGTTATGGTGCATCTACTGGTCCATATCGTGGAGGATATCATCCAACTCAGGGCGATGTTCCTGCACAGCATGATGCCGTTCGAAAGGATGAATGTTGTCATCAAAGGATACGTTCGCAACATGTCACGTCCAGAGGGAAGAATAGCTAGGGGCTTTCTGACCGAAGAGTGCATCTCCTACTGCACGAATTATCTAGGCATCTTGAACCCCGTTGGTCTGCCCGTCAACAGGCACCTCGGCAGGCTCGTTGGATGGGGTCACCGTGAGGGTCGCCGTGAAATGCATGTCGACTTCGAGGGCGACTCGCTGACTTTGAAAGAGCAAACCTAGTCGCGCTACAACACATAGACGTGGTCGATCCTTGGGTGGTAGAGCACAAAACCTTTATTGAGAAGACGTACAATGACCGAGGCCAACAGAGGACGGACAGAGATATAATCAAAGAGCACAACTCATGTTTCACGCGTTGGTTCAAGCAGAAGCTTTTGTGGTACCCTTTACATTAGGATTCTTCCGCGGAAGAACAACTCATATTTGCCTTGTCACAAGGCGCCGAGCACAACCTGATGGCGTATGAGGTGTACGATATCAACGGCTACACATTCTACACCGAGGGAAAGGACATGAAGAGCGATGGTTATCAGAACTCTGGGCTAACAATGGAATCCTACACCGGTAACGACAAGGACAGATACTATGGAAGGATCAAGGACATCTGGGAGCTGAGCTACACTGGAGAGAAGGTCCCGATGTTCCGTGTCAGATGGGCCAAGAGCGTCATAAAAGAAGACCGGTATTTCACCACCATGGTTATACCCGAAGCCAAATCCAAGACCGCGGGCACAAACGTCATTGCGAAAAATGAGCCATGCGTACTGGCTTCCCAAGTGGACCAATTCTTCTTCATTACCGACCCGTCAAAGCCCAGTCGTGTTGTCGTGAGGAGAGGCAAAAGGAAGATCATTGGAATGGATGGAGTCGCCAATGAGCAAGACTTCGACAAGTACGGCGACCCGAAGATGGAACATGACGACGACGATGAAGTACCAGCATACATCACAAGAAGAAGCAGGACCACCCTACCTAAAGGATGTCCGTTCAAGAGAAGAACTCCATTTACGAAAAATAAGGTGTCGGTGTACTAGAGTAGGGGTACCCTAGTATCCCGAACTTGTGCACGGGCAGTCGCAGCACCCCGCGGCAAGGCTTGCCGGGTGACCACCAAGGTCCTCCGTGGTTCCTTTGGAGCCATTCAAGAACAAAGTATTCAAGCCAAGGAGACAAGGCCCCGGCAAGAGGATCTTGCCGGGAAGGCCAGCCAAGGCATCTCAAGGAACTTGCCACGACGCACCACGCGTCCCGGCAAGGCCTGGTGAGCGACAAGCTTCCGGAAGCGACAAGACAGCGACCGTGGCAAGGCGCTTGCCGCGGCAAGCAACCACTCTGTACCCACGCTCCAGCACTTCCACCAACGTGTCGCCATGAGGCCTTTACAGGCACGCGTGGTGGGAGGCTGTGCAGCCAGCAGTGCGCGGTGGCAAGCGGCGCTGACAAGATAGCCATCGTGGCAAGCGGTGGCGTCCCTGACGGTCCCTTTTTGCACTATTTGAGCGACGCAGACGGGCATTTAATGCCTTTGTCCCCTGCCGTCAGGGTTAGGTAGGATACACTGTACAGGTAGCTGTACCAACCACAATCCCTTTTCCATTTTTACCCTTGTCTACGTTGCCACCTGTCGGTGACCCCTTGAGCATATAAAAGGAGGCCCATGCGCAACGTGGAAGGGGGGTTCGGGGGTTCGGGGGCAGAAAAACACTCACGCACGGTCTCGTTAGCAGCTAGTGTGTACTGTAGCACTCAGCGCTCCCGAGCAAGAACTCAATACAATCAGACAAGCAGCAGTAGGAGTGTTATCTCTCCGGAGAGCTCCGAAGCTGGGTAAACTGCTCGTGTGCTTCGCCTCGATCCGCTCTTCGTGCGATCTCCGCCCCCGCCGAACCGAAAGGGGCTCGGTCCGCCGGTCCCACAGGTGTTTGTGGATCAGTTTCCCCGACATCTTTGCCGCGCCGGGTAGGGGGCGTCGAGGTTGTGTGAACCTGGTCCGGCGTTCACACGAGCTAGATATTCATCTTCTTCATCGACATGCCACCGAAGAAGAAGGCTTCGGAGGTAGCTGTTCCGTCCGCCTCAATCCCACCACCACCGGAGCAAACGGGTGGTGGGGTAGACGCCGGTGGAAGAACGGACATCGACGAGGGAGCCCACGGTGCTGCCAGGTCCAAGGACAAGGCTGCGCAGACCTCGGCGTCCGTACATGAACCGCGCCCATCTCAGGAGGCGCAGGACCGACAACCTCATGGTATTCGCAGTACCATACGTTTGTTGGACCAAGATCGAGCTGGTGGGTCTCGGGGTGCTCAAGACCAGCATGCATGCCAACATACTGGCACGAGCGAGACACGGTCGCCTGGACGGGATACTGCTCCTTCTAACATAGTTAGAAGTCCGAGCATATCCCGCTCCTCGCGCTACTCGCCGCTACCGCCCACCACTCCAGCAGAAGATTTGGCGCGAGCTCAACTGCTCCTGGATTACCCTCCAGCGGCAGACAAGATCGGTGAATGGAGGCCCACCATTCAGAGTCTCATCGGCTATGCCAACGGCGACACTCCGCGACAGCCGAGTACATCGCTGCCGCGGTAGGACTACCAGGCACGAGCCGATGGCGACGGAACCGGTGGGGGTGCAACCACCATGCACTCTCCACCCCGAAGGCCAATATCGCCGACTCGCGGGATCCACCTCGACAGCGACTCCACCGCATCATCAGATCCACGAGCTCGTCGCGATCAACGCCAAATTCTTCACGAACGACAGCAAGAAGACGCTCGAACTCGCATCGAGCGTCGAAGAGAAGCGCGGCGTCAATCAGACCAGCGCGCCGGGCCCTCTGTCGACATGCATGCGCGAGGGGAACCAGGCGACTTGCCGTACGCGATAGGTTGCCCTGCGTTCACTCGTGAGCTGCGGCAAGTCCAGTGGCCCAGCACGAAGAATTTCAAACCAGACATACCAGAGAAGTACGACGGCAAGTCGCATCCGTCGGAGTTCCTCAGCATCTACACCATCGCGGTGCAAGCTGTTGGGGGGCGGGACGACAAGATCCTTGCCAACTACTTCCCACTGGTGCTCAAGCCCAACGTCAGATCCTGGCTCATGCACTTGCCGGACAACTCCATATCCTCTTGGGCAGATCTATGCCATTAGTTTGTCGGCGCCTTTACAGGCGGCCACAAACCTCATGGCCAAGAGAGTGACCTTCATCTGCTCGCCCAGAAGGAGGGAGATCCCCTGCGCAAGTACATTCAGAGATTCAGCCGTGTACAGCACAACATCCCAGATGTCCACCCTGCCGCGGTAATCAGCGCGTTCCATCAGAACGTGTGAAACCGCAGGATGCTGGAGGAAATGGCGATGTGCAAGATCAGAAGCGTCAACGAGCTATATGCCCTGACCGACAAGTGTGCATGTGCTGAGGAAGGGAAGAAACTCCCCGGAGATAATGCAGAAGTAGGAGGATCTGATAGTGATGATGCTAGCCCGGCAAAGAAAAACCGGCGGCGGAACAACAGGAAAAAGAAAGGCAAAGATGTGCTAGTCGTTGAGCAGTCCGGCAACGGAGGTGGCGCCAAGAAAGCCAAAGCTGGTAGCTCCGGCAAGGAGATTGCCGCAAGCACCAACTACCAGGTTGTGGCGGTCGCCGACAAGCAGGACGGCACCAACAAGCAGTACTGCAAGATCCACCGCACCAAGGGCCATGATCTCCAGAGCTGCAAGAAGGTCGAGCAGCTTGTCGAGCAGCAAAAGGCTGAATACGAGCGACGTGACAAGGAGAAGGCCCAGGAAGGTGCTGGAGGAGTTGGCAAGAAACGACCCGGCCGAGGAGGACGCCGCGGCAAGGCCAAGCAACGGCAAGGAGACAGACCTCCCCGCGGCCGCGACAAGGATGCAGATGACGACGACGATGAAGATATGGATGACGAGGAGACTGATGAGCAGGAGTTCCAGAAAGCCACAGAGGTCCTGTGCATTGACGGCGGTGCTTCTCTGCATACCTCACACCGCCAGCTCAAGAAGTGGGTGCGGGAAGTCAATGCGGCAGAACCACCCGTCGAGTCACGCAAGCCTCTGAAATGGTCCAGCACGCCTATCATCTTTGATATTGAGGACCACCCTGATCGCATAACTGCTATCGGGTGCTTGCCGATGTTGGTTTCACCAACTATCCGCAACCTCAAGTTCACTAAGATGCTAGTTGACGGCGGGGCTGGCTTGAACCTAATCTCCTCCGCGGTACTCCAGAAACTCCAGATCCCTGACAGCGAGCTCGAAGAGACCGGCACATTCCAAGGAATCAATCCGGGAAGGAACAAGCCGAAGGGAAAGATCACGTTGCCGGTGACATTTGGCAACGAGTTAAACTTCAGGACTGAGGGGGTCACTTTTGACGTTGCTGACTTTCCATTACCTTACAATGGGATACTCGGCCGTCCAGCACTCGCCAAATTCATGGCAGCCTCTCACTATGCATACAACATACTGAAGATGCCAGGCCCGATAAGTGTCATCTCTGTCCCTGGAGACAAGAAGGATGCTCTTATCTGCGCCAACAAGATCTACCAGGAAGCAGCAGCCACAACGGATCGCAAGTCACTTGCCACTGAAGCTCCTGGGGGGAAGAAAAAGACCAAGTCCGGCAAGAGTTATGATGCCCACTCCGGCAAGCGCTCCTCTTTGGAGTGCTGCGCTACCGTCGAGGACGCACCATTGAGCTCCACCGGCAAGTGTAAGAAGACAATGGCAGCTCCACCAGAGACCAAGAAGGTGTCCGCCAAGGAGGATGGCACTGGTGGTACCTTTACCATCAGTGCCACTCTCGACCCTAAATAGGAAGGCGCGCTCGTTGCTTTCCTGCGGGCGAACATCGACGTATTTGCATGGCAACCGTCTGACATCCCCGGTGTTCCCAGGAAAGTAATCGAGCACCATCTTGCCGTCTGTCCTCATGCGAGGCCCATCAAGCAGAAAGTCAGGAAGCAGGCAGTGGAGCGCCAAGAATTCATCGCAGAAGAAATCAAGAAATTGGAAGCAGCAGGCCTTGTCGGAGGAGTGCTCCATCCTACGTGGTTGGCCAACCCTGTGGTCGTGCGCAAGGCTAACGGAAAATGGAGGCTTTGTATCGACTTTACTGATGTCAATAAAGCTTGTCCCAAAGACCCATTTCCCTTGCCGCGCATCGATCAGATTGTTGACTCCACGGCCGGATTTGACTTGCTTTCATTTCTTGATGCATACTCAGGTTACCATCAGATCTTCATGGCAAAAGAGGATGAGGAGAAGACCGCATTCATCACCCCATGTGGCACATACTGTTTCGTACGGATGCCTTTCGGTTCAAAGAATGTTGGTTCAACATTTGCAAGGGTAGTCCATGACGCTTTTGAGCCGCAAATACACAGAAATGTGGAAGCCTACATGGATGACATAGTGGTCAAAAGCAAGGACAAGGCGACTCTGATTCAAGATTTAGACGAAACCTTTGCAAATCTGCGCAAGATCAACCTCAAGCTTAACCCGAGAAGTGTGTGTTTGGAGTCCCCTCCGGCAAGCTTCTCGGGTTCTTCATGTCTCAGCGGGGAATTGAAGCCAATCCCGACAAGATCAAGGCCATTGAGCAGATTGAAGCACCGAAGCGCGTTAAGGATGTACGAAGACTTGCCGGTTGCGTGGCTGCTCTCAGCAGGTTTATCTCTAGATCTGCTGAGCACGCCCTGCCGTTTTTCAAAATATTGAAAAAGGCAGGTCCAATGAAATGGACTCCAGAGGCGGAGGCTGCGCTGCAGGACTTGAAGAGATACCTGTCCTCCACTCCAACACTTGTCGCACCTAAGCCACAATAGAAGTTGCTGCTATATATAGCGGCAACCAATCAAGTGGTTAGTGCTGCGTTAGTGGCAGAGAGGGAGGCGGATGATGAGCCAGCAACCATGGCAGGTGCATCCAGCGACAAGCAAGGGACTTCGCCGACAAGCTCTGGTCCCGACAAAGATGGATCTGCACAGGCACATGAGGAGATGCAGAAGAGAATGGTGCAGCGCCCAGTTTACTTTGTCAGTTCCCTTCTGCAGGGGGCTAGGTCAAGGTACTTTGATGTGCAGAAATTGCTTTTCGGCCTTCTCATGGCCTCGAGAAAGCTGCGCCATTACTTCCAAGCACATGAGATCACAGTCGTCACTCGTTTTCCGCTAAGGAGGATACTGCAAAATCTAGAAGCAACCGGCAGGATTGTCGAGTCGGCACTGGAACTGTCAAGCTTTGGCCTCAAGTTTGAGAGCACTTCAACTATCCAAAGCAGGGCATTGGCGGAGTTCATAGCAGAGTGGACGCCAACACAAGATGAAGAAATTCCAGAAACGAGCATCCCCGTCAAGGAAGCAAGCAAGGAGTGGCTGATGTACTTCGATGGTGCCTTCTCGCTGCAAGGCGCCGGTGCGGGCGTGTTACTTGTTGCACCCACCGGAGAGCACCTCAAGTACGTAGTTCAGATGCACTTTCCCAAGGAGCAAGCAACAAACAGTACTGCAGAGTACGAAGGTTTGCTTGCCGGTCTTAGGATCGCAGCAGACCTTGGGATCAAGAAGCTCATTGTCAGGGGTGACTCACAGCTTGTCGTCCGCCAAGTGAACAAGAATTATCAGAGTCCGTTGATGGAAGCTTACGTTGACGAAGTGAGAAAGCTAGAAGAGCACTTTGACGGCCTACAGATGGAACATGTTCCAAGAGCTCAGAACGACATTGCCGATGGCCTGTCAAAGTGCGCCGCACTTAAGTTACCTGTGGAACCAGGGATCTTTGTGCTCAAGCTGACTCAACCATCTGTAACACCATCAACTGGATAGAGCAAGAAGAGGAAGTTGATTTCTGGTAACTATTTTCCGGCAGAGCTCCCCGAAGCCGCCGCCAAGAAGGTCATCAAGATCAACACCGAAGGTGCTGAGGAGCAGTCTGCTCCGACAAGCCCTAGGGTTTGTTCCGTTGAAGTAGACGCTCCCGACAAGTTTTGCTCCGGCAAGCTTGCCGGGGAACGTCAAGCTCCGGAAGAGCCGCAGGTTCTCGCCGTAGAAGAGGATGTTCCCGCAGCAGCAGATGTGCCTTTAGTCCTTGTTGTCGAGCCGCAAGCTCCAGCATGGGCACAGCAGATTGTCCGTCTCCTTCAGACAAGAGAACTTCCCGAAGAGCAAGAAGAAGCAGAAAGAGTAGCCTGGCAGTCAAGTATGTACCAGTTTGTCGACAACACACTGTACAGAAGAAGACTCAACGGTGTGAAATTGAAGTGCATTCATCGGGAAGACGGACAAAAGTTGTTGGCAGAGATACATGGAGGCATATGAGGTCACCACATTGGCGCAAGAGCACTTGCCGGCAAAGTGTTCCGGCAAGGTTTCTTTTGGCCGACAGCCCTCCAAGATGCAACTGCACAAGTAACCAAGTGTGAAGCGTGCTAGTTCCATTCCAAGCAGATACACCAGCTAGCTCAAGCTCTCCAGACGATCCCTTTATCCTGGCCATTTTCGGTCTGGGGGCTTGACATCCTCGGCCCCTTTCCCCGAGCTGTCGGGGGCTTTGAGTACATGTACGTTGCAATCGACAAGTTCACAAAGTGGCCGGAAGTGGAACCAGTGAGGAAGGTGACAACACAGTCAGCAGTCAAGTTCTTCGGGTCGATTGTTTGCTGTTTTGGGATCCCTAACAGGATCATCACCGACAACAGCACGCAATTCACGAGCCGCACCTTCATGCAGTACGTCCAGGATCTCGGCGCCAAGGTCTGCTTCGCTTCTGTTGCTCATCCAAGAAGTAACGGTCAAGCGGAGAGGGCAAATGCTGAAGTGGTGCGTGGGCTCAAGACCAGGACTTTCGACAGGCTGCGCAAGTGCGGAAAGAACTGGATTGAGGAGCTGCCGGTAGTTCTTTGGTTGATCAGGAGGATGCCAACTCGAGCCACTGGCCAGACACCTTTCGCTCTAGTCTATGGTGCAGAGGCAGTTCTCCCCACAGAACTCGTATACGGGTCACCTCGAGTGCTCGCTTATGATGAGCTTGAGCAAGAGCAGCTGCGACAAGATGACACGCTGCTCCTTGAGGAGGACCGTCTTCGGGCTACTGTACGAGCTGCTCGATACCAGCAAGATTTGCGCCGCTACCATAGCCGCAAAGTTAATGCCAGAAGTTTCGAGGAAGGCGACCTTGTTCTTCGGCGTGTTCAGTCCGCCAAGAACTCCAACAAGTTGACGCCGAAGTGGGAAGGCCCTTACCGGGTGAAACGAGTCACGAGGCTTGGCGCTGTCCGCCTTGAGACCGAGGATGGCATTCCCGTGAGCAACTCCTGGAACATTGAGCATCTTCGTAAGTTTTACCCGTAGGGCGCGGTTGCCGGAACCCGTTCCGGCAACCACCTTTTGTACAAGTCTTGCTGATGTTGCATGTAATCCTTTGTACAAAGCCGGGCGCAGACCCCGTGCATAAGTAAAGCTCATGTGCTCCGCACATCTTGTCAATTTCATGCTTTCTACTTCTTTTGCATGCATTATCTGACACTTTGTGCAGCGCCTACCCACGGTAAGCAATAACGAGCCGTAAGGCTCCATATCTTTATTTTCTCTTCTTTCTTTTTCTCAAAAAGGAAGGTTCCCTCGCCCACAAGTTTGCCGGGGGGAAAGGAGAAGATAATGGTGTGGACCAGGCGTCGTTTAAGCAAGTTTCGCCTTACCGGAAAGCAAACGTCAGACAAGCTAAGTTGCCAAAGTTTGAGCAATTAGTTTTAATTTTTAAGTTATCTTCCTCGAACGACCGTGCTTTGTATGGAAAACCTGTGCGCGGAGGAACCAACTCGTAGCTAGTTGCGCCCTTACTTTGTTTCGAGTCCGCTCAACAACTTAAGTGAGCTGCGACTAGTTGCGACAAGGTTTCTTGTCGGAAGCGACACCGCCAGCAGGCTGCTGACGTCCCGCACTCAGCGCTCGCGGCCCAAGTGCCTGCGCCGACAAGTTCCCTAAAAGCGTAGGGCAAAAACATACAAAGGAAGGAATCAAGTAAAGGAAATAACACAGCAATCTCTACCCAAAGTAGAGTTATATTACAAGATAGCTTGTCGCAGCTCTAACAGACTGTTCTCATGACATGACCAGCAGCGACAAAGAAAAAGAGAAAACGGGCGGCCTAATCTACGCGATCGCCCTCAACCCTCTTGATCCCGCTCATCTTGTCCACAATGGGTGCAACAAGGGCCTTGAGCGCTTCCAGATCAGCATCCGGCGGCAGGGACCTGAGGACGTTGGTGAGGTTGAGGCCTGGGTTGCGGAAGGCCACCTTCACCAGCACCTTTTGAAGGGCTCCCGCGCAGATCTTGCGCGACTCGTCGGCCAGCTGCTTTGGGATCTTCTCCCGGAGTCGCTGGAGGGCCATCGCCACGCCTTTGAAGAACAAGCTGAGCTTGGCACTGGGTTGGAGGTGCTCGTCGGAGGAGTACCCGAGATCCTCCATCCCCAGCTGCGCCAGCTCCCCATCGATGGCTGCGGCAACATCCATGAGACCCTCGGTCCAGTGCTCCACATTCTCCCTAAAAGTGTTCTGGGCGGTGGCAGCATTCGCCAGCAGCACCTCATCGGCCTTGATCTTCTCCCTCAAGGCACCTCCCGCTCCCTGGCGCCGTCCAGCGTCTAAGTCAAAGTAGTCAGCTTCAACTCAAGATCTGCGTTGGAGTCCTTGGCGGCGCTAAGCTCCTTGTTCCTCTCAGCGAGAAGACCCTGCAGCTCGCCATGAGCGGCGGCGTCCTTCTCGCGCTCACATTTGAGCGCAGCGAGCTCCTCGCCGCTCGCCTTGAGATCGGCCTCCAGCTGCGCCACCTTCGTCTCCAGCTCCTTCTTGGTGGCCTCGGCAGCTGCGGCAGCATCCTCTGCTTCCTTGAGAGCCCCGCCAAATGTTTGCTCGCGCGCGGCAAGCTCCTCCTCGTGGCTGTCAAGGTTGACCTTGCACTGCGTCAACTCGCCTTCCTGCGCAGACAGCTTCTCGGCAGCAAGCCGCTGTTGCTCTTCAACTTCAGCCTTCTCGAGGAGGAAGGCTTTCCACTCCTCGGCAAGTTGCTCCTGCTCCTCTGACAGGGACCGAAGAACTTCCTGGTTGAGGCCCCGGAGCTCCTCCGCGCGCTTCTCGATGTCCACTCCCGCCTTCGCGACAAGCGCTTCTCGGGATGCCAGCATGGCTTGTCGGGCGCGGTAGAGCGACAGCAGCTTCCGCAGCAGCCGCTCCTCCTCAGGCTTGTCGCTGCTGCTGCTTGGCGCGTCGACCAGCGTCAGCCCAGCGGAGCCGAGCACCTCTCCATCCAAGATCTCTCCTTCGACCGGCGCCCTGGAGCTTGACGCCCAGGGGAGCTTGATGAAAATGTCGTCGCCGACCTTCAAATAGGCGCCGGGCTGGGGCTCTTCGGAGCCTGGCGCTGCAGCAGCGGCGGAGGGATCAGCGGTCAGCGTAGCGCCTGACGCTCCTGCAGCCTAGGGGCCGTCAGTACGATCGCCGGATCCCTCGCCAGCTTCTGCGGCAGCAGCTTTGGTGGCCTCTTTGCTGGCGGGATCATCAGCGCCGGCTTCTCCTTCGGTTTCCATCGGCTCCGTGGTAGATGGATCTGACGAACGGAAAAAGGAGAAAAGTCAAGCAAATATCCAAAAAGAAAATCAAAAGAAGAAGAACCCAAGGGAAGTTTTCAAGCAAGAAGATTACCTGTACTAGGATCTGCAGTCGTGGTCTCAACCACCGGAGGGTCGCTGGTGTCGTCCCTTGCCGGAGAACTGTCCCTTGCCGGGGAGTTCTCCCTTGCCGGGGAACGCTCCCTTGCCGGGGAATCATCCCTTGGCGGTGTAGTAGAAGCAGATGGCATTTCAGGAGCGGCTTCCGGGCACTTCTGGTGAGGCTGCTCTGCTCCTACACAAACCAACAGTCAGATATCAGCAAAGAAAGAGCACCCATGCGCACCTGACAGCATGAAGTAAACCATATACTTACGTGGGGGGCTGCGCTGGGGGCTGCTTTGAGGAATGGTTGCCGGGTCCGGCAAGGTGGTCTTGGACATGTCCTCTGCCGTCGCGGTGGGTTCGTCCTCGATGACAATCACCGGGACCTTGGCTCTCTTCGTCGCTCTCTGGGCCAGCATCCTGAAAAGGAATGGGTTCAGAGTGAAGCAAATCAGATACAAGACAAAGCAACAAAATTGAAGAACTATAAGTACAGCAAGGAATCTTACTCTTCTTCTTCCTCATCGGAGCTGAGCGCGGAGAGATCGAAGTCCGGCTCGCCTCCGGTGCGACGAGGCAGAGGAGTAGGTTCCCTTGTCCGCTGGGCAGGAGCAGTAGCGATGGACCGGGAAGACCCCGCTCCAGTTTCCGCAGCGGCGTGAGGCGCTCCCGTGGCAACAGTGCTTGCCGCGGTAGAGTGTGTAGCGCGGCACGGCGGCTGTTGACTCGTCTGCCGCCCCGCTGCGTCCCCGGCCTTGTGGAGGCGCCTTCTTGGTGTAGCTGGGAGCTCCGCTCGCGGCGAGCTGTCTGAAGGTTCGGGCCTGACAAGCTCTCCCTCGCCGGGCTCGCTCAACTCAGCTTCAGGCCCGACAAGCTCTCCCTCGCCGGCAAACTCCTCTCGCTCGGCAAGGCTTGCCGCCTCTGCTGCCTCTGCCTCCTCCATGCTGAATCTGAACTCGCCCACGGCAGCTGCTATCGCCGCCTCTTCCAGCCTAGTGGCGATGCGCTACATCTCCGCATCGGTGGTGTCGCGAGTAAGGCTCTTCTGTTCATCGGAGCGGACCGGCACTTCTACCAAGCCGTCAAATAAATCCTGCAGGACGTCGTCTGCAGGCTCTTGCCAAGTTGGGACAATTCCATGTGAATTGCACAGCGGCATCATTGCACGGATGCGGTCGAGCGAGGAATTGTTGCACAGCGGAACGACACCCCTCAGCAACATGAACGCTTCGGGATGCTGAGGATCGCGCTTGAACAGTTCCAGGATCATCGCGTCCAGTTCCAGGACAGTGAAGTTGAAGTTGAGGCCCGGGCGCAGCCTCATGATATCCGCCGCGTTCTGGAACTCCCAGGCGGGTCTCCTCCTCTCCTGCAGGGGGGGCGATCCAGCGGCGAAGAAAATCTGCGCCAACGGCGCCTACGGTGAGCCCGGCAAGCCTGAGGCGTAGGATCCGGGTGACGGCAATCTTCAGCCTATCGTCTTCCGGGGCCACGTTGCTCCAACCGTTGCCGCGCGCTATTGGGGCTTGGCGCTGGGCGGTAAATGGCTGCGGGTTCTCCTCGACAATCCAGCACCATTCTGCTCTCCATTCCTCCCACTTGTTGCGGAGCTCTCCCTCCAGATAAGCTTCCTTCTTGCCAGCTCTCAAGATCCAGGCGATTCCACCGGATAAGGGCTCCCCTCTCTCAACTCGGGGCACAAAGAAGTGGCGGAAAAGGGCTACGTTTGGATAGACTCCGACAAAGTTTTCGCAGAGATGTGCGAAAACTGCCATGGTCAGAACAGCATTGGGGGTGAAATCAAGGAGGCGGAACCCGTAGGTGTTCATGATATCGCAGAAAAATTCAGAGAAAGGCGGGCAGAGCCCGCAGTAGAAGAACAGCGCGAAGAAAGGGTACCCATTCGGAGCTAGTTCCGAAGCGGCAGCCGGGAGTACCTTCGTACGCGGATGCGCTCGCGTCTCCGTCGACCAGAAGATGTAGTAGTACTCCCTCAGCTCCTTCGCGGCAAGCTGGGGGGGAGATTGCCCGCTCCTTTCGCAGCGCCACGAGCCGCTGCGCCTCGGCCGACTTCACGACCTTCCCCTTGTCTGCTTTCGGAGCCATGGCGGAGGTGGTGGGGGAGATCGACGGCGTTGATGATGCTGGTGGCGATGGGGGGCGGAGCGCTGCTCTCTTTCAGCTTTGGGAAGAAGGGGGGAGCGGCGGAGATTTCTGAGATTGGAGTAGCAACCGGCGCGATGGGCGAACTGCCCCTGTTTCCCCTGCTTATAAAGAGGGAGGGGGCAGGTGTTCCATTTTTCCCAATAAAAAACCACCCACGATCTCTCCCACGACGCCGCATTCAACGCGTGCCATTCGGGGAAGGCACGGTGGATACAGAGTGAGATACGGCGTAACCCAGGCCGCGCGTGCCCGTGCCCTGTTTTGGGCCTGGCCCAACAGCGCTCGGCACCGTGTGTGGCCCAGGCCCGGGGTCTCCTGTCGGTGTACTTGAGTAGGGGTACCCTAGTATCCCGAACTTGTGCACGGGCAGTCGCAGCACCCCGCGGCAAGGCTTGCTGGCTGACCGCCAAGGTCCTTCGTGGTTCCTTTGGAGCCATTCAAGAACAAAGTATTCAAGCCAAGGAGACAAGGCCCTGGCAAGAGCAGCTTGTCGGGAAGGCCAGCCAAGGCATCTCAAGGAACTTGCTGCGACGTGCCACGCGTCCCGGCAAGGCTCGGTGAGCAACAAGCTTCCGGACGCGACAAGACAGCGACCGCGGCAAGGTGCTTGCCGCGGCAAGCAACCACTCTATACCCACGCTCCAGCACTTCCACCAACGTGTCGCCATGAGGCCTTTACAGGCGCGCGTGGCGGGAGGCTGTGCAGCCAGCGGTGTGCCGTGGCAAGCGGAGCTGACAAGATAGCCATCATGGCAAGCGATGGCGTCCCTGACGGTCCCTTTTTTCACTGTTTGAGCGATGCAGACGGGCATTTAATGCCTTTGTCCCCTGCCGTCAGGGTTAGGTAGGATACACTGTACAGGTAGCTGTACCAACCACAATCCCTTTTCCATTTTTACCCTTGTCTACGTTGCCACCTGTCGGTGACCCCTTGAGCATATAAAAGGAGGCCCATGCGCAACGTGGAAGGGGGGTTCGGGTGTTCGGGGGCAGAAAAACACTCACGCACGGTCTCGTTAGCAGCTAGTGTGTACTGTAGCACTCAGCGCTCCCGAGCAAGAACTCAATACAATCAGACAAGCAGTAGTATGAGTGTTATCTCTCCGAAGAGCTCCGAAGCTGGGTAAACTGCTCGTGTGCTTCGCCTCGATCCGCTCTTCGTGCGATCTCCGCCCCCCGCCGAACCGAAAGGGGCTCGGTCCGCCGGTCCCATAGGTGTTCGTGGATCAGTTTCCCCGACATCTTGCGATCTCCGCCCCCCGCCGAACCGAAAGGGGCTCGGTCCGCCGGTACCATAGGTGTTCATGGATCAGTTTCCCTGACATCTTTGGCGTGCCAGGTAGGGGGCGTCGAGGTTGTGTGAACCTGGTCCGGCGTTCACACGAGCTAGATATTCATCTTCTTCATCGACATGCCACCGAAGAAGAAGGCTTCGGACGCAGCTGTTCCGTCCGCGTCGATCCCACCGCCACCGGAGCAAACGGGTGGTGGGGTAGATGCCGGCGGAAGAACGGACATTGACGAGGGAGCCCACGGTGTTGCCAGGTCCAAGGACAAGGTTGCGCACACCTCGGCATCCGTACATGCACCGCGCCCATCTCAGGAGGCGCAGGACCGACAGCGTCATGGTATTCGCAGTACCATACGTTTGTTGGACCAAGATCGAGCTGGTGGGTCTCGGGGTGCTCAAGACCAGCATGCACGCCAACATACTGGCACGAGCGAGACACGGTCGCCTGGACGGGATACTGCTCCTTCTAACATAGTTAGAAGTCCGAGCATATCCCGCTGCTCGCGCCGTTCGCCGCTACCGCACACCACTCCAGCAGAAGCTTTGGCGCGAGCTCAACTGCTCCTGGACTACCCTCCAATGACAGACAAGATCGATGAATGGAGGGCCACCATTCAGAGTCTCATCGGCTATGCCAACGGCGACACTCTGCGACAGCCGAGTACATCGCCGCCGCGACAGGACTACCAGGCACGAGTTGATGGCGACGGAACCGGTGGGGGTGCAACCACCATGCACTCTCCACCCCGAAGGCCAAGATCGCCGACTCGCCGGATCCACCTCGACAGCGACTCCACCGCATCATCAGATCCACGAGCTCGTCGCGATCAGCGCCAAGTTCTTCACGAACGACAGCAAGAAGACGCTCGAACTCGCATCGAGCGTCGAAGAGAAGCGCGGCGTCAATCAGACCAGCGCGCCGGGCCCTTTGTCGACATGCATGCGCCAGGGGAACCAGGCGACTCGCCGTACGCGGTAGGTTGCCCGGCGTTCACTCGTGAGCTGCGGCAAGTCCAGTGGCCCAGCACGAAGAATTTCAAACCAGACGTACCAGAGAAGTACGATGGCAAGTCACATCCGTCGGAGTTCCTCAGCATCTACACCATCGCGGTGCAAGCTGCCGGGGGGCGGGACGACAAGATCCTTGCCAACTACTTCCCGCTAGTGCTCAAGCCCAACGTCAGATCCTGGCTCATGCACTTGCCGGACAACTCCATATCCTCTTGGGCAGATCTATGCCATCAGTTTGTCGGCGCCTTTACAAGCGGCCACAAACCTCATGACCAAGAGAGTGACCTTCATTTGCTCGCCCAGAAGGAGGGAGAGCCCCTGCGCAAGTACATTCAGAGATTTAGCCGTGTACAGCACAACATCCCAGATGTCCACCCTGCCGCGGTAATCAGCGCGTTCCATCAGAACGTGCGAAACCGCAGGATGCGGGAGGAAATAGCGATGTGCAAGATCAGAGGCGTCAGTGAGCTATATGCCCTGGCCGACAAGTGTGCACGTGCTGAGGAAGGGAGGAAACTCCCCGGAGAGAATGCAGAAGTAGTAGGATCTGATAGTGAGGATGCTGGCCCGGCAAAGAAAAACCGGCGGCGGAACAACAGGAAAAAGAAAGGCAAAGATGTGCTAGTCATTGAGCAGTCCGGCAACGGAGGTGGCGCCAAGAAAGCCAAAGCTGGTAGCTCCGGCAAGGAGATTGCCGCAGGCACCAACTACCTGGCTGTGGCGGTCGCCGACAAGCAGGACGGCACCAACAAGCAGTACTGCAAGATCCACCGCACCAAGGGCCATGATCTCCAGAGCTGCAAGAAGGTCGAGCAGCTTGTCGAGCAGCAAAAGGCTGAATACGAGCGACGCGACAAGGAGAAGGCCCAGGAAGGTGCTGGAGGAGTTGGCAAGAAACGACCCGGCCGAGGAGGACACCATGGCAAGGCCAAGCAGCGGCAAGGAGAGAGACCTCCCCGCGGCCGCGACAAGGATGAAGATGACGACGACGATGAAGATATGGATGATGACGAGACTGATGAGCAGGAGTTCCAGAAAGCCATAGAGGTCCTGTGCGTTGACGGCGGTGCTTCTCTGCATACCTCACACCGCCAGCTCAAGCAGTGGGTGCGGGAAGTCAATGCGGCAGAACCACCCGTCGAGTCACGCAAGCCTCTGAAATGGTCCAGCACGCCTATCATCTTTGATATTGAAGACCACCCTGATCGCATAACTGCGGTCGGGTGCTTGCCGATGTTGGTTTCACCAACTATCCGCAACCTCAAGGTCACTTAGATGCTAGTTGACGGCGGGGCTGGCTTGAACCTAATCTCCTCCGCGGTACTCCAGAAACTCCAGATCCCTGATAGCGAGCTTGAAGAGACCGGCAAATTCCAAGGAATCAATCCGGGAAGGAGCAAGCCGAAGGGAAAGATCATGTTGCCGGTGACATTTGGCAGCGAGTTAAACTTCAGGACTGAGAGGGTCACTTTTGACGTTGCTGACTTTCCATTGCCTTACAATGGGATACTCGGCCGTCCAGCACTCGCCAAATTCATGGCAGCCTCTCACTATGCATACAACATACTGAAGATGCCAGGCCCGATAAGTGTCATCTCTGTCCCTGGCGACAAGAAGGATGCTCTTATCTGCGCCGACAAGACCTACCGGGAAGCAGCAGCCGCAACGGATCGCAAGTCACTTGCCGCTGAAGCTCCCGGGGGGAAGAAGAAGACTAAGTCCGGCAAGAGTTCTGATGCCCACTCCAGCAAGCGCACCTCTTCGGAGTGCTGCGCTACCGTCGAGGACGCACCATTGAGCTCCACCGGCAAGTGTAAGAAGACAATGGCAGCTCCACCAGAGACCAAGAAGGTGTCCGCCAAGGAGGATGGCACTGGTGGTACCTTTACCATCAGTGCCACTCTCGACCCTAAATAGGAAGGCGCGCTCGTTGCTTTCCTGCGGGCGAACGTCGACGTATTTGCATGGCAACCGTCTGACATCCCCGGTGTTCCCAGGAAAGTAATCGAGCACCATCTTGCCGTCTGTCCTCATGCACGGCCCGTCAAGCAGAAAGTCAGGAAGCAGGCAGTGGAGCGCCAAGAATTCATCG
Organism: Triticum aestivum; assembly: GCF_018294505.1. Classification (NCBI taxonomy): domain Eukaryota; kingdom Viridiplantae; phylum Streptophyta; class Magnoliopsida; order Poales; family Poaceae; genus Triticum; species Triticum aestivum. The sequence continues at coordinate 281,560,275 of NC_057801.1, read as the reverse complement.
CAGAAGAAATCAAGAAATTGGAAGCAGCAGGCCTTGTCAGAGGAGTGCTCCATCCTACGTGGTTGGCCAACCCTGTGGTCGTGCGCAAGGCTAACGGAAAATGGAGGCTTTGTATCGACTTTACTGATGTCAATAAAGCTTGTCCCAAAGACCCATTTCCCTTGCCGCGCATCGACCAGATTGTTGACTCCACGGCCGGATGTGACTTGCTTTCATTTCTTGATGCATACTCAGGTTACCATCAGATCTTCATGGCAAAAGAGGATGAGGAGAAGACCGCATTCATCACCCCATGTGGCACATACTGTTTCGTACGGATGCCTTTCGGTTTAAAGAATGCTTGTTCAACATTTGCAAGGGTAGTACACATAAGGGCAAGAAGATTGTGAACAGATAGCTAGCTAAGATCAATTGTATTTAAATTCTAGCCTTCATTTCTCGATTGTATTTCGACATATTGAAATGATATTTCTTCTGTTCTAGTGTCCTCATGAATATTTATTTATGTTTATTATGGTATTGAATTTCTAACTCACAAAAAGTATTGGATTTGTTAATATTTTTTGAACTCATGAATATTTTTAAATTTCGTGGGCACTTTTTGAATTCATGAATATTTTTTCAAATTTGATGATATTTTTTCATATTCATTATGAAAAAATATTGAATATTCATGAGGACACTCAATCTCGATCCCCCTCCATCTCGATCGCTATCCTCCCTCGCCAGATCCCCCTCCCCGCCGAGCACCCCCCGCACCCTCCCCCGCTCCACCGCTGCCGACGACCCCCCGCACCCTCTCCCACTCCACCGCCACCGAGCACCCACCGCACCCTCCCCCGCTCCACCAC